>NC_133473.1:16313729-16433394 GCF_025370935.1 Choristoneura fumiferana
TATAAAGCCTTATCCGTTAAGAATTAAAAACGCGCGAAGGTTTTTCGCTTTCTTTTACATATTGTTTTTGATTGGGTGGAATGCATAGAACAAGGGTATATTTTTCCCGAAACGTCGAAATACTGCTGGTGAAGCTGCGGGGTGGACAGCTAGTAAGTAATATATTACCCGCCTTTGTTATGTACGTAAATATTCTGATTTAGCCGTTTTCGGCCTAAATCAAGGGTTTGATGACGGTATAAAATCCTATTTAATTTTTTATTCTTACTGAGAGTTGAATGTTGAAGTAACTTTGTCCGTCGGTTTGTTTACTTACGAGTATTAACTCTTTACGCACAAATCGATTAACCAATTCAGATGATATTTGGTGTGGAGATAGTTTGACACCCCAGAAAAGACACTATTTTCTTTTTCCGGAATAGCGATATATTTATTTAATTTCTTATAAACCAATGAAAATTAACAGCATTACATTTTACACCAATGCGCTGTAAATTTAAAAACAATTAAACAAATTCATAGCAGATGCTTTCCGCATCCACCGCGATCCCGCGATCTTAACCAAGTCGTCGCTCCATCTTGTTGGAGGCCTACCGACAGCTCGTCTCCCGGTCCGCGGACGCCATTCGAGAACCTTCTGGCCCCATCGGCCATCCGTCCTGCGAGCAATGTGCCCCGCCCACTGCCACTTTAGTTTCGCAATTCTTCGGGCTATGTCGGTAACCTTAGTTCTACTGCGGATATCATCATTTCTAATTCTATCCCGCAGAGAAACCCCGAGCATAGCCCTCTCCATAGCCCTCTGAGTGACTTTGACCAAGACCGGTCTGAGTGGAGAGCCTTGGGGGAGGCCTATGTCCAGCAGTGGACGTCTTTCGGCTGACATGATGATAGCAGATGAAGCAGGCAATAGCTAGTTAGAAAGAATAGTTAGTTTACGTGAATTAGTGTTTATCTTAATCTTATTAGGTTCCAAGAATAGGAATGAAGATCGCAAACACTTTGAGCTCCTGATACCCTCACTCTTGGGCGCCGACTGCGTGCGCTCTTGCTACCGTTGGATGAGTTCTCATTTATCGTCCGGTCCATATACAAATTAGTCATTGTATTACTCCACACTCTCGATGTGATAACAATTATATTCATCATCTTTTTCTAACGCCATGTTATATCGTTCGACAGATAGAAATAGTGATTACAATTGAAACCGTGGACACTTGACAGAGATTAAGCCTTCTACCTGTGATTCACATACTTAATCCGCTGTTTCTTAAATCAAGCAAGAAAAAAATTAGCCGGACATCAGCATTTCATTACACTATTTCGGTTGTTTTGGTAATTTACGATGCTGAAGAAAATTATCGTTCTATATTTTTAATTATTCTACATTATATTATTTCAAGTATCTAATATTGCGACGATTTTTTTTTTGAGGAAACATCATTAAAGTTTAAAGACCTTAGGCGTTTAGATTTCTAACGAGACTTTTGACAGTAGGTAGGTAAGGTGCTATAGATAAAGTCATCAGAATTTAAGGCCACGTAGCTATCAGAAGTTACGAGAAATCGTATGTTGGCACATATCACGTTCAAGTTTTGCTGTCAATTATGTCTCCCGCGACAAGGCGCAGCGTCTAACTTGAACGCTGCAGCCGTGCAGTACTGCATTTTGCACCAGAGAGAAATATATTCTTGGATGCTTTGAGTTTTATGAAAGAGTACAAAAAAAAGTTGTATTTTAAGAATGTTTTCGTTCAAGGTCATTTTTGATGACGTCCTGCTTGATGTATCTATCAGTCAACGGCGAAGTTTTCTAATCATAGAGGTGAGAACAAAATGTCTGACTAAATCAGATTTTGTTATAGTGCGTACAATCAACTGATCGAATGACTTGTAAGAGTAGACATAGGAGGGCATCATAAGTAATGAAACTCCTTGTAATCATTTTAATTTCCAAAGATTTTCCACGTTGCTTTGCCATCATCAATAATAACTAACACCGTGTTATCTAATTTCACATTAGTAACGTTCAGAAGATATAAAAAAATATATTAATAGAGTTATGAAATCCATATTCATTCAACATTCAATTACTATATAATATTCAGGTTAAATAATAGTACTTTATATTATGAAGCATTCAAGCAGATTTAAAAAAAAAAACGACAAATACGACCCAATCTTTTTACAGTGTGATATTTTAGTATTAGTGCATTATATTCTATTTTAATAAACATTTCGAAAATGTTTTGCTTATTATACAATGTACCTATGTATTATTATTTGTCGTTATACCTATTCCATTTTACCTATCCATCAAAGAATACGTGGTTCAAGATAAAAAATTAAGAGAAAAAATTTCACAACAGGTACCTATTTTGAAATTACTTATTTGTTTAAATATTCTACCCACATACTTATGAATTGCCTATGTAGTGGTATAAGAAAAGTGGCGTATCTGGAACATGTGTTGCGACATAATAGATACTGTCTTCTGCAGCTCAATATGATGGGCAAAGTACCCATGCTTAGGCCAACGAAAGAAGTCTTGGCTGAGGAATCCTCGGGAGTGGACCGGCATCGCGAGTGCTGCCCATTTATTTCGCCTCGCGAGACATAGGGAAAAATGTTCAGAACTGACTTCCAACCTTCGCTAGTCGGAGGGCATCTTAAGAAGTGGATGGTATTATATGCGTACTTGATAATTTTTCCCCTTTACACAAATAAATATTCTTATTAGCCATATTCTTGTCGTTTGTCGTACTACTAAAAAAAATCTCTGATTTTTATGCAACTTATTCGTTTGTCCTTTCTGGGTTCAAACTTTCGAAGCGTTAGAAATTATTAATGACATAAATCTTTATATCGTCCGTGTTTGATCACGTTCGTGACTCAAAGATAAGTCACTTTCGATATTTTGTATTAGAAAAGATAGCTTAACATCATATCCTTATTGAATAGTTTAAAAATTAAGAACACGCTTTGGTAAACTTACACTACTACTAATCTATCACATACACTCTATCACGTGCGTGTATGGGATTGGCTAATTAAATATAAGCTATCATTTGATCCCCAAAATGTTTTTTCTTTATATTTATTTACGAAATTGAGTTTCATGCATATTCAGAATCAGTAAAACAGGCGCATCTGAACATTATAATGCATAACCCATTTTCGGAAAAAAATGACATGTGACGGCCTAAGACTAAATAATAAGTATTATTAGTACTTTTTATAATGTATTATACTTTATTACTTATTCTATAATAATAAGTATTATTAATACTTCATGTTTATTCGTAGGTGTCGGCAGTATTAGCATGCTTATACGCCAATATTTTTTATTATTATCGCCTTTTCGTTTTACTAAGTTAAAGTTAAAATTTACTAAGTTAAATTAAATTGTCCAGGTCATGTCATAATTACCCTTGGCCACCGGCTAAAAACCGACGCAGAGCGTGCAATATCCAAACGTTCCGCAGTGTCTTGTTTTCCTCATTTCCTCCAACGGCGGCAGGAAATAAAATAGTCATCAAGCCGGTGCTGGTAATTTAAAAATAATGCTGCAAAAATTCGTAGGAATGCGAATTTGGAGGCAAATTGCGGTGTGCGCGGACCAGGCGCCGGCTGGGCGCCTGCCGAGACAAGAATAGACCAGACGAGACACTTGGACTTGCGATAAGATAAGATTCGTAAATAGCTTACTGTTAATAACTTTTAATATTACAGATATAACTATCTTATTTTTTATTTTGCCACATTAAAAAAATACAAGTAATTTAACAGAAACACAACAAATAAAATGTAAATTTAGAGTTACACAATGTCCAAAAAGGAAAAACCAACATAAAACGTTACAAATAATTTTGTGGCAATAGACTCAAGGTCGACGAAACGGGGTTGGTGCTGGTTTTCAACCTGCACCCGTCCCGCGGCACGTTTGACACAGTATAATACGGGAAGGGTAGACACGCAAAAGTATTAAAAATAAACAATACAGTCATATAGTCAATATTATCCATATCACTTTCCGTTTCACTTTCGCGGGACACACAACATTGTGTATATTGTATTTACTATTTTCATGTGTTTTTCTGTATTTTTCTTTTTATTATTTGTGTTAATTTTGCTGTATATGTGCGTCTTCTATGTTAGTGAATAAATGTCTTCGTTCTTTCTTTCTTTCTTTCATATTTATTACCTATCTACTCCTGAGTCAAAACATCAAATTTGTCTAGGAACGAGTACCTTATGCCAAGACTTTTGTTTGATGTGTGTATCTACCTTATTTTTGGAAACTTACCAGAAAATTTAATAAGTTTCGATGTCATTTTCAATTTATTGTACCTATTAAATGACGTATTTTACTGATTCGAGACTGCTTTTTTATTTCTGTTAGCAGCAACGTCATAACACATTAAAGTTGGTGGTTACTACGAGGAATAAGGGATCTTTTAATGTATATTTATTTATGCTAATGACTTTTTGACATTTTCAATCAAATTTTTCTCAGAAAAAAATACTTACAATCAGTTGTTAGATCTGAAAATATTAAAATTATCATATCATCTTCATTTTCGTTACCCAAAAGACGTCCACAAGTAAATTTTTCGTGTATACATACATACATATGTCACGCTACCTTAGATTTGAACTTCAAAATATTTTGAGTGATATATAGTGACCACTCTGTTAGACTATTTTACTCATAAAATCTAGGTTATTACGAATCAGACGTCCGGGACGAATGAAAAAGTTGTTTTTTCTGTATTAATCTAGAGATATCGTCTCGTCTAACAGCTTAATTGTGAAAAAGCTGAAAAATTTTGGCCTAGATTAAATGCAAATCGTTTAATGAGGAATAATTTGTAAATATTTTTCAGCGATTTATTAAAAAAAATAAGTTCAGTTTTTAATTTACATTGTTCATAAGAAACATGAATGTAATTTAAATTAAAAGCAAAAAAAATGTTGCGCTAGTCCAGAGTTATACTTCTCTGTTATTCTGGATTATTACAAAAATATTAGCTCTATTACGCATTTACAGATATTTCAAATAAAAACTTCAGAATGTAGAAAACGTATCTGCATAAAGAAATAAATTAATATTTCGTTCTATGCCGTTTTTGTGTTGGCTTTGTAATTTTTTTGCACTGAATGAAAAGAGCTGAGAGGGCAGCGATGTAAAAACCATTATTTCGTTTCTTGCACGGCAGCTCTCACTGAGCGGGCTATATTTCACTTCTCGAGGATAAGTACCTGTTAGCATTTAATATTAAAGAGCATTTACAGGTTTGCATATATTAAAACTAGCTGTTGCCCGTGACACCGTCAAAGAATAATTTGTCTATCACAGCGTAGGAACTATGCATTTTTCTGAATAAAAAGAAACTATCCTATGTCTTTCCCTAGGTCTTAAATTATCTGCATCCTTGGAACTTGTGAACCTACACCAAGTTTATGTTTAAGATAAATATGTCACATGTACAACGACACTATTATGCGAATCTTACTTTTGGAGTAACTCGGGTCAGTCACAACATTCCAGTCAGAAACGAAAGGCAAACAGCGACACCGGCATATTCTCTAGAGCTCGGATCCGTATAAAGTTTAGAAGCTCTAAAACTGCCGTCCCAACTAAATAAGTATTCCAGGAAATTTATGATTTGTCGGCCCCCAAAGACGGAGCTGAATAAATTTTATTAAATCCGGACCAGTTTACGACTAGCCGCGTCAGCGTCTCATCTACCTACTGGGACAGAATGGGCTTTTTAATAAAATAAATCACCGCTTACCTCCGCGCCACAGGTTAACTGGTGTGTTTTTATATGTACCTATTCGGGAACTCGCTTTGAAATGTGGTCGGCGGGAGTAAAAACGTTACGCTTCTCTGCTTACTGGGGTAAAAATGGTCAGCACCGATATAAAGTTCTGTTGTCACATTTGGATACGGTGCCGATATTTGTGTCACAAAGGTACATAATATGTAAGTCCTTAAAATGATTATGAGCTAATTTTACTTAAAACAACCGTATTTGTACGATTACTTTCTAACAAAAGTTAAATTATCAGCAATGTACCTAGAGCAAAATTTCAAACTTCTGCTTTGACTAATGAAATTTTCAACTTCAGATTCAAAATTTCGACCGGTTTTTTATTCTTACAGTAATTTGCTGTTGCATAACTGAATTTTTCATTTGAAACACATTGAATATTAGTAAGTATGTAGGAAACAACTCAATATTTTATATTATTACTTAGGTATATATTAAAAGTTTTGCATGCCTGTGTTTATAACTTGTAAACTGTATTCACCCAATAAAAATATTTGTCTTCCTCTTTTAAAAAAAAATACAGTTAGCATGAGGAGTAAAGTAGCGGCCTGGATGCTCAAAATTATCTATGTACAGTCGCTGACACAAATATCTGACACTGTAACAAAGCGCGCATAAATACATATGATACGACTCAATTTCTAGGGCCGGTTGGACGTGTCAGATATTTTTTAACGCTCCGCTGTGCCAGATCTATATTAATGCAGGTGATTGTACAAACCACATTACCTACTGTCAAGCTAATAATAAAGTGTTTAGATCAATTTACTTTTTTTTTATTCGACTGGATGGCAAACGAGCAAATGGGTCTCCTGATGGTAAGAGATCTGCACCACCGCCCATAAACATCTGCAACACCAGGGGTATTGCAGACGCGTTGCCAACCTAGGGGCCTAAGATGGGATACCTCTCGTGCCAGTAATTTCACCGGCTGTCTTACTCTCCACGCCGAAACACAACAGAGCAAGCACTGCTGCTTCACGGCAGGATTAGCGAGCAAGATGGTGGTAGCAATCCGGGCGGACTTTACGAACTTCAACCGCTCATCCTGCTCATGTGCTGCTCATGTTATACAAAACTGTTAAGTTTATAAAATAACACGTTATTATTAAGTCCATTTAGCAGTTGTAGCAGTAGCTTCGGGATGTGATTAATTTAAAGAAAATGAAAGAAATGTCTCAGATATAAAAATGACGTTTAAAAATCCTCCTCTTTAAAAAAATCTAGTACACCATTAAGCAATAGCATTACAGAATCCTCCATTTTCATTACTTGATCCCACTATCACAGCGGCAATAGTAGTGAAGTATTTCAATCGTACTTAATACCTACCCAAGCAAACGTAAAGTACAGTCTCGATTCTAGTAACAGTAAGCCTACAATTAACCTCAGTGAACGCTTATAATGAATGATACAATAAATCAGCCAGATTGCCCTTTATTACGCATCTTACGTCTCTTTAATTGAGACAAGCTACGCCACGAGGGCTGAATTTTCGGAAATTTTGGTCGACAATGTCAGAGAACTTGAACGTTTTCTTAGAATTTAGCTTAAGTTTTGTTTGAGATTAACTTTTAGAAGTCTGCGTTTTTGTTTACCTTTTTTGTTATCTAATGTAAAATTTAGTGATTACAGAAAAAAAAGAGATTTTTGCTTATTACTTTGTGTTCAGTTTATTATTTTATGAAAGTTACTATACTCTTATTTGCGGTCTGGCGACACGTATACCTAATGGGATTAAATGTAATACATCAACATATAATATTCATTTCGTTGCTCTATTAAAACTTAATTCGTTCGTTCTTATTGGGTAACATTTTAATAGGTACGACCTAATAAAATATGAGTTTGATTTTATTACTGGCAAAACAATACGCAAACAAAGAAAACAAAATACCAACTGATAAATCAATTAATTATTAATAAACAAGGCAAAATATTTTAATATTTGGAACATAAATGATGTGAACTTTGAATATAAAGCTAGGGTCTCGCCACATCTATCGACGGCCTTAGCCGACCAAAGAACGCTTTATGTCCACACAATAAGAGCGAAAAAAGACCTCTCCCCGTCGATACACGTCGTTTCGCGTCGGCCGAGCTAATCGACGTCTTTTTCGCTCTTATTGCGTGGACATAAAGTGTTTTTTATCGGCTAAAGCCGATTCCGCGTCGCTAGGTCTGGGGAGACCCTTATTCAACCGACAACATTTAGGTCTACGTATATCCTCCTAACGCCCAAGTCAAATTTTTGATACATGAACATCAAATTTTATTGAAAATACAAACTGAAATATAGATGCACAGTAAAACCAGACAAATAAGACCAGCACTGGGAATCGAACCCAGGTCCTCGGTATTTCGTACCGCGTGCTATACAGCTACACCACTGCTGGTCAACGGTACAGACACGAATTTCCCCTATGCACCACATATCTTAGCTTGTTTGTTTCTTATTTTAGCGAGGACCTGGGTTCGATTCCCAGTGCTGGTCTTATTTTTCTGGTTTTTCTGTTCATCTATATTTCAGTTCGTATTTTCAATTTAGGTTTTACGGGATGACCGTAAAAGTAAAAATTTGGAATTGAAATAAAAAATACAAAAAGATTCCAAAAAACCAATCATAATCAAACTTTATGTCATTTATGATAGAGTTTGAAGTTCAAATTACAACAAGTCCTTTATAAAGGACTCTGGGCGTTAGGAGGATAAAATAGGCGTTAATTGAACCCAGACAGACGAAGATCGTAGATAGTAGATCAAATATTGTAGAAGAATTAAATTATCCGCTACTGGGTCAATATTTGACGTTATAACTCACATCACACCAACACAATATAGGTAAATGTATAATTCAATGTTATCGTAGTCATGTAGTAATTTTGTTTCGGTTTGCGAACTTGATGTGCTAGGTATGCGTAAAATTTGAAGGCGTTAATTGCTATAAGTAGACCCATTTATCAAGCGGGCAGTTTGGTGGCAACCTAACATTATTATGTGCGATTTTAATAAAAAAATCTTTTTTAAATTTAGTTTTCAGATAAATTTAGGAGTTCCCATACATAGCTACAACGCCTGAACTTGGATAGTTTGTATTGTGCATCACTAAATGTTAGTTAGCCACCAAACTGCCCGCTTGATAACGGGGTATGGCTATAAGTATTAAAACTTCTATGTAAAAATTTAAAAAAACCTAAAATCTTTCACCGTTTTTAACAAACACGTTGCCCATATTAAATATATTGACCCGGATAACTCACGTCTCAAATCGAGTTTAGCTCGACATGTTTCGGGCTAATCCGTAGCCCTAAACAGGGGATTAGCCCGAAACATGTCGAGCTAAACTCGATTTAAGACGTGAGTTGTCCTGGTCAATATATTTAATATGAGTGAGTCTCACGGTAGTTTCATGTTCAATACACGTTGCCGTAAAGTAGGGATGGGTTAATAACATACATGTGATTTTTGATACTGCGCTATACGCGAGCATGTTAAGAGTAAATTTCCTGTTGTTAAGTATAATGCCCCTACCTAAAAGACCGGCAACGCACTTTGTGACTCTTCTGGTTTTGCATGGTGTCTATGGGCATATACATACGCAGCGACTTGAAAACCTCTTCCGTTTTTTTTTTCGTCGATTAAAAAGGCAATTATTCTTGCTAAAAGCAGGGGCTCAACAGTACAAAACAAAACACCATCGCTCTTGTCCACGCAAGTATTGTGCTCATCGAAACAACGCCAATATAGTTTTATGGTCCATGGCCGTTAACTATGTGGTGGTTGTATAATGGTCCCCAGGTGGGGCGTCGCTCTGGGACCCACGCTTTACTCTGTTAATCTGTTTTTAATTGCTTTCCTATCCCTAAACTAAAGCCGTAAATCTGGAAAATTTGCGGCGTCCTCGCCGATCCCATGCCGAATGGCATCTTGTGAAACTTGCCGAATAAATTTGCTCCCGCAAAAGTTATTCTATTCATTCTTGATGCAGTTTTTATAAATGAATAGAATAGTATTAAATTACTTATAAATGGTTTTAAATGGATTTGTTATAAAAGATATGAAAACTAGGCAAGTCCGACCTTAGGCTTCAATATATTATCCTAAGTTATAAGAAGAAATTATATTTTAAGTTGTTATAAAATATTTTTTTAACCCCCGTCGCAAAAAGAGGGGTGTCATAAGTTTGACCGCTATGTGTGTCTGTCTGTCTGTGGTACCGTAGCTCTTAAATGGGTGGATCGATTTTAATGCGATTTTTTTCATTTGAAAACAGGTTTTCTAGTGATAGTTCATAGACATGTTTCATCAAAATCGGCTCAGCTGTTTTTGAGATATTGAACTTTGAAGTAACATAGTCAGGGATTTCCCAACTTTTTGTTGGTTAGGTTAGGTTATATATTGTTATATAAATGAATTTCAGGACTGATCATTCAACTTGGACCATGGAATTTAGATCTCACTTCTTTTGTCGTTAAAGTCATTTCACAACTTGGCTCTCATTTCACATTTGATGGGATATCAGAACATTACTAATTTAATATAAAAATTATCATCATCATCATCATCCCAGCCTATATACGTCCCGCTGCTGGGCACAGGCCTCCTCTCAGAACAAGAGGGCTTAGGCCGTAGTTCCCACGGGGGCCCAGTGCGGATTGGGAGCTTCACACGCACCATTGAATTGCTTCGCAGGTTTGTGCAGGTTTCCTCACGATGTTTTCCTTCACCGCAAAGCTCGTGGTAAATTTCAAATGTAATTCCGCACATGAATTTCGAAAAACTCAGAGGTGCGAGCCGGGGTTTGAACCCACGACCCTCTCTCTCCTCTCTCTCTCTGCTTGAGAGGCGATAGGTCAAACCACTAGGCCACCACAGCTCCATTTAGATGACAAATTTGAACTTTCTAGGTCATCTGGGTCAGAGTCTGGATTAGAGTTTTGATCTATAGGTTAGTCAGTGATAAAATTGACGATTTTTGGATGTTAACATCTAAACAACCGTTTGAGGTGTGTTTATGAGATTTGCAGCACGTGTGTATCTCACAAGTCTCAATAAATGAGTTTTTGAAATGATGATGAGGAGGGTGGGGGGGGAGCGGGTTCAAAAGTGGCTCCAAATGGTTCGGGTAAAATTACACACGGTGCTGCTTGCCAGTTCTGTTAGCTTGAACTTGGCTTAACACCCTACCGCGTGTCTATATGTTGCAAAGGACTGAACAACTTATTAAATTCTAATTTGATTGTAATGAGTCTGAATGTTTCATTGTTATTATTACGTTAATTATAAATATCTGCAACGATGAGTAAATAATTTGTACCTTACAAAATTCATTAAATTATAAAGTCACCTATTCAAGGTTAACGCAAAATTAACGCTTGGCTACGTACTTACATATTTGGTTTTAGATCGACGACTTTTGTCTTTAGACATTATGACACACCTAAATGTGTAGGTAGCTTCTCAAACGCAGACCCGAGGCTGTATTGCCTAACGTGTCTGACGCTCGCGATCGCAATGAAATGACTGTTTTTGTATGCGTGTCATTTGATTGCGATCGTGAGCGCCTGTGAGCGCCAAAAACGTTAAGCAATACGGGCTCAGGTCAGTCAAATAAATAAAAATCAAAAGAAAATCGTACCTCTATCACAGATGCGGAAACACAAGCACAAGGAATCATTTTCCATGATGACCATATTTGTGTCATATTTTTTGGCGGTACCAGGCCTGGCATAAAGCCAAAATACAGTCGCTTTCATTGCCTATACATTTTTGTGTTTGTTTCATACTTTAATTTTTTATTTCTTTTGTCAATTCTTCCCATTTTGTTACGAATATTTTTTTTCTTTCTTTCTTTCCTAACTTTATGAAAATTGCGAAGTTTAACGTATGTGCGACAGCTACATGCAAGCCACAGGCGTGTGTATTCCTAGCTTTAGTTCTATGTCAATTTAAAACCACCTTTTTGATAAAAGGCCCAGCAGCAAGTTGCGACCGCTCTCGCCGCTACAGGCATCAGCACTCACAACTTTGGAGCAGCCGGAATTCCCAAACAAACTCGTTTCATCTGACACATCGCATAATGTAGCTATATTTACTTACAGTATTTAGCTAATAGGATTGTGAAGTGTCAACAAAAAATACCTGGTGTTTTCATAAAAACATACACTGAGTTTAGATGGTTTTGATTATTTTTTAGGTATCGACACAAAATCTACGTGTGTGTGTATTTTATTTTCAGATTGATTAATAGTTTTAAGCTTAAGCCAAAAATAAATAGAAAAGGATTGAATTAAATTAATTTACGTAATTAAAAAATTTAGGTACAGACATTAAGATCTTAATAATACATTTAATACATAGTAAGAGTAGGTACGTACTGTGCAATTGTGTTAATAAATAAATGAGATCCCATAAATTTCATCTTACGTAGATACGCGTGTTTCTAATATAAAAAAAAATACAACACAACTTTGCACTCATACTATATTACCAAGACGATCTTACATTTCAAATTGACTATTTTCATAACAGTAATTGTTCCGTTTTCGCTAAGGTAATTTGCTTTATTGATATAGCAACATTTAGAAATGACAGTTAACTGTCAAATCTTAGTACGGTAGAATAGAATTTCGTCACTCTCTCTTACGAATCGTGTCGTTGAACTGTCGTGTCGCTGTCGAAGTTCGTTAAGTTTAAAAAGTTATTTAGTGCCTTGTGGAAACAAGAGGATGCTGCAGCTGCTTCACGTATAGTCGGGTAGCAGGTAACCCGGGACTGGAAGGTAAGACTGGCCAGCTCGAAGAAGTCCAGTGGCCCTGTACCGGACTGCTGCGAAGTTCCTACACAGCGCTAAGCAGGGTGAGACACAAGGCTAAATCTTTCGTTCGTAGACATACAGTCTGCTTTTAAAACCTCTCACAAAAACTTGAGCTAAGAGATCGAGTTTATTAACACCTCAGATCTCCTACAGTAATTTAAACACAATCTTTCACAACAATTCCAGAATTCAGTGCTAAAAAGTAACTGTGCTCCGTATATTTTTCACCCTCGCCCCATAAGCTCACCAATTACACACTCAGAGAAAATTGCGACGGAGGTATTCGAGACGTCACAGAAATTCAGTGTCAGGGCCGTATTACCCAAGCCCTCGACATATTAGTGGCAATAATTTAAGAATAATGCCCGTGTAATTTTACCCGGGCAACCCGTGAAATCTATGGCCTTTAATAAACGCTAACGATGTCTATGGCAACAATTATTTAACAAAATTACCGTTTTACATGGTTACCTTCAACGGAAGCATTGTGAATTATCTTCATTTAAATCAACGGTTTTAATTGTGAACTGGATTAAATATATGGTGGTAATAACACGGTTAGTAAATACATTCAGTACGTTATTTAAAACATATTTTAAAATAACGATGTGAACTGAGCTTCCCAAATAAGTATTGTATTTGTAATGGTTAAAGTAGGTATTTAATAAATTTATTAAATAATAATGTTGATTATTTTCAATGTAAAATCAGGAATATTTGACAGAAGAATAATAAAAATCATTTATTCATTCTGCAATAGGTATTCCAATAGGTATTGCAATAGGTTTGAATTTCTTAAAATGTCGTACTTATACGCGTTCTATCCAAAATACTAAATTATGACTATTGTAATTATGGGATTATCTGTTTTTACTTGTTTGTTTTGTATTAATATATTGACATTGCATCCGCACGTTCAGTGAATAGAAAATTACAGGTAAGTTCGTTTAATCACTAATTTTACTTCGCACTTCGTCCTTCAAGATTAGAACCTGAAAAGCTGTAATTATATTATGTAGATATTGAGAGTTTACTAAGGCAAATTCAATCTTAAATAAAGACAAATTAGGTGATTTCCAGCCTTTTATTTGTCTAGTATCAATATAACATAGACATTTTACTTGTGTCTAACAAGGGAATAAACAATTATTCGTAATTAACAAAAAAATAGTCCACATTTACTTATGTAGAATTAACATAATTAGACTAACTTCAGTCTTAATGTAATCATATTGTCAAGAGTTAACTTAATTAGACTAACTTCAGTCTTAATGTAATCATATTGTCAAGAGTTAACTTAAATAGACTAACTTCAGTCTTTAATTTAATCACACAATGGTTTATTGTTACAACCAATAATATTGACATTTTGTATTAGTTTGTTAGTTTTATTGCTATTCTAAAAATCTTGATCATTATTTTATGTTTTTCTTCAATTTTAATGATTCAATGACATAATGAGCGTATAGCGTATCTGCCAAAAACTGTGCGCCATACACTGGCTGATTGTGACGAACTTCAATGTAATGTTAGCATTTATTGCCATTTATGTAATCATAATCACACACTTTCTGAAAGCTTTCTGACAATAAATGATTTGCTTGATTTATTGAAAATAATGTGACTGTCAAAAATATTGATAACGTAAAAAGGTTTCGTTATTTTTTTTGTTTCCAGTACCTAAGTACTTAATTATTGAATGATCAAGTTATTGGCCATAAGCAGTGGCTACACAACGAGTAGCAAGTTTACCCCTATAAGCATTATATCATTACGCAACCAACTAACAACTTCCCACTTAAAATTCCACACCTAAGTCAGATAAGACTATAATAATAGTGGAATATAATTTGAAATCAAACGGATCAACATAGCAGCTAAATATTTAAGCAAATCCCGTCAAGACGCCCTCGGATTGCTCGCCGGCGCGACATGATCCGCGTTCAAATTATCCCCCACCCCATGAGAATAGGGGTCATAACGACAGCAGGCTTGATATAAATCGAAGTGTGAATGCAAACTAAACTTTTAAGCGAAGGTACGACTGTGTACCTTTTTAGACATACAAGAGAGAGATACAAGATACTTTTTAGAGATACAAGGCATTATCCGTTATTAAACATCAGATAGGTACCTCAACAGCCTTTTTTAATTCCAGAAAATATTCGTATGTTTTGCTTAGCAAGTAATTCAACTAAATTTCTAACTCCACACTCGCAATTCTGTAGTTATCAGTTGTGCTAGACCGTTTTTAGAAAAAAAAAAAAATAGGATCCACATAGTGCTGGAAATTTTGTTTTTGGAAACTTTTTAACCACTCAAAATATCAACAGTTTTTAGTGGTTTACAGTGAGTTCACCATCATCATCATAATAACCCTAAAAATGACATTATACAACTGAAATTTAACCATACAGTTTGTGTTACACTAGAACTCAATCTCTGTCCCAGTTTTGTGTGATTAACTTTGTAGTTAAGCACCGGTTATGTAACCGGTTAACAAAATTCAAGTTTTTGAACTCCATCCGACTACGATCTATGGGGTACAGAAGCTTTCCTGCCTGCTGCGACCCCATGTCTTATCCCCGGCCCATGAGCCAGCGTTAATACGCGCGTTAATTGCCCCCCACCCCAACTTGCTTCCTTGCCGACTAAGTAATAGATGCCTTTAAGCCTATGATCCCTTTACCTCTTTCCCGAAATGTTTTCTTTGGGTTTTTGGTGGTGATTTTGGTTGAGGTTACTTTATCTATCCAAAGTAGTTTTTAATTATTTGAATTATAAAATAGTTAAATTTTTAATGTTTACTAGCCGTTGCCCACAACTCCGTCCGCGTAGTATTTGTTTATCGCTATCCCGGGGGAACTATGCAATCTATCTTATGTCCTCCCCGGGGACTCAAACTATCTGTATACTGAATTTCATCCAAACTTTCACATTTATAATATTATGTATACTGTCATTGATCATATACTTTCATTGATGAAATTGTTTTTTATAGTAGTAGGCTTCCGACGATAAATGCAAAAAACAAGTGGGGCTGTTTTTGGTGTTCATTGTTATATTAATTTTACTTTTGATTTAGAAGATTTTATTTTATTTTTTAACAAAAAATACTGGAACCGTTATGTTACAAATTAATTTGATAAAACAGACACTGAAATACAATTTATCTGCTTAAATAACGGACTCAACTTATAGCGTTCCCAAAATACAAAAGAAACTTTGTCATTATGCTCCTATTTCTCTTGTATTCATTTACTTTGAAACTGATTCATTAATTGCTTTTAGAATCTTCTGGGGTCCAATCCAAGTTTCGAAGCGATTTGCTACTAATGAAATTCTTGCAAAGATTCAGTTACCTATTTCAGCATTATAATTTATTCACCGGGCGATGCTGAGCAGAGCGAAGTTCCATTTAAGCTCAGCCGAATTGGACTTCACTCAATGGAATTATTATACCTAGGTGGGGATTCAGTTCGACTCAGTAAGCATAAGCCGGTTACGAAAGGTAGGTTTGAAAGCTTCGTATAGTGATCCGTAAAGCCAGACAAACGGCAACGTAAGCGGTACACATCAGTTTTGATCCCAGACAGACCCTATGCAAAGTTAAGAAAAATAAGTCACCCAACGCTTTTACAAATGCTTGCCTCGCGAAATCTGCATGAGAATAGGCATATAAATATAACAAAGATCCTGAATTCCAGAGAGGGGTTGTTTTTTACATTTATAGTGTAGTATTTTCACCGGGAAAAGTCGGAATACGGCGGTACCCGAAGTCTCAATAAATTTTTGAACTAAAATGATTGATATTTTTTATATAATAAGCCATTTATTTCGGACAAAATCCATAGAGGTTAGTAACAATGAAAATAATAATAACACGTGGTGTTACTAGGTAGGTAAAATTAAAACAAACATGAACTTGAAATAAAATACTTAATACAAAATTAATAACAATAATACACGAGTGCCAGCGCCTCATCATCAGGACCTTATAACGCGGGGCACTGTTGGTACTATCACGCAACTGACTGAGCAACGAGACGCATCGCTTTCTCATGATTGCATAAAAACTATCAACGTTGGCTTCAGCAAACATAGCTGATGTAGCATAGCACTGCAGTAGCGTGGTAGTCCAAACAGTATCCTGAATGCGTCATTGTATTGGACGCGCAGCACCGTACGCCCGCCCAAAGCCAACCCACAGATTGCACGTATAGAACAATTGGCAATAAGCTTTGAAAAGTATGATTTTAACCAGTTCACTACAACGAGCAAAACTGGGTATTGATGGGGAACTTTATTATTTAGTATCAAATGCCAAAACGGCTGTACAGTGGCTACTGAACCTAATTAAGAGAGCACGATAAATTCGAACTTTTACGATAAAATACACTGGAAAAGTTTTATGTAACACATTCGTCTTTTTTTGTGTGAAACAAAAACTTATATCCCCTTTTTATTGACGATATTTTAATTGATTGATTCAAGCGTTACTTTGCGGAGATCCATAAGAGTGAATACATTTTGTACGGCCAAGGGCATACCTAAAATATTATATACGTTACCAAGACGGCAAAAATATCTATAATACTTTTATGCCACTAAACATAAGGTAGGGTCAATGTAGACATATTTTGTCGCTATGGCTGGATATATATATTTGCATTCGACTGTACCTTGCTGCTTGCACTTGCTGTGTTTTATCAGCAAGGTAAGAGGTTGTAATTCTTTGAAATGCACTTTCGCTAAACAACGCTTAAACAATTAGTTACTTCTGCCGTTGTAACGGCACTGAAAACCCTAAGAAAATCATATCCCATATTTTCTCGTTCCAAAGTGATTCACCCTAGTCGGTGTAATCGCGACAAACAAGCGTGAGAGCACACTGAATCATCCGACCCTGTGTTCACGTGTGACAGATTGCGCATTGTCAGCGATGTCAGCGGACATCGTTCGCGTCACTGTGACAAATGAAATAAGAGGATTGCCGTGACGTCACGCAGGGAAATTATGGAAATTATTGTGCATCAGAGGTTTTGTTTTTCGTCTGGACGATTGACAGTTAGTAAGGTTTTAAAAATATACACACACACACACACACACACACACACACACACACACACACACACACACACACACACACACACACACACACACACACACACACACACACACACACACACACACACACACACACACAAATATCACGCCTGTATTCCCAAATGGGGTACGAAACGTTACCGCATCGGACCCACTTTTAGCAAGTTTAGGTTTTAAGTTTGACAAAAACGGTACAATAGTGACAGGTTGCTAGCCTGTCGCATACGCGGTATACCTTAACCTATATCGTCAGTCGCCTCTTACGACATCCACGGAAGAAATGGAGAGGTGTAATTCTAACCCGACACCACACGGGGTTTAAAAATATAATCTGTATCAAAATAAATCCAGAATAGTCCGTAGTAAATAAGTCAAAATAAGGGCCCTGCAAAAATGTTTCACAAAAACCTTTCATTCAAGACGACACACACACACACACACACTCGCCCATTCTTGCTCACTCACTCACTCACTTATCCACTCCCTATCTCAAGCAAATATTTAGTAGGTATAACTAGATCTTAAGAGCTTGAATTTATTTAAAAATGTGTTTAAAAACTAAAAAACCAGCCAAGAGCGTGTCGGGCACGCCCGAAATAGGGTTCCGTAGCCATTACGAAAAAATAATTAATATTTTTTGAAGGATTTCGTATTTTGTACGGAATATGCCAAGTTTAGGCATATTTTATACCTTAGGCTGCTATAATTACTCTTAAACTACTAATCATTCTCAAGAAAACTTAACCGTTATAGTTTTTCTTGTAAGTTTGTTATACTTACTACCTTCCTGATTTTTTTCAAATTTTTCCACCCATCGGTTTAGATTTTAGAGGGGCGACGCTCGATTTTAATGAAAATTTGCACTTTAAAGTTGAATATTTCGCAAAAAAATCGCTGAATCTAAAAATCGTTTAAGCAACCCCCTAATGGTTTTAAAACACCTATCCAACAATACCCCACACTACAAGGTTGGATGAAAAAAAAATCACCCCCACTTTACGTCTATGGGAGATTTTTTATTTTTTTATTGTACCATTATGTGGGCATAGTTTACATATATTATATTCGTTCAAAATTACAGCTTTCTAGCATTAATAGTCCCTGAGCAAAGCCGCGGACGGACAGAGAGACAGACAGACATACATACAGACAGACAGACAGACATGGCGAATCTATATAGGGTTCCGTTTTTGCCATTTTGGTTACGGAACCCTAATAAAGCGCTTCATTTTGTGATATTGTATATTTAAAAAAAAGAGAAAGAAACGAAGTTGCTTATAATTTTCCGTAGGTACTTGAGTAAGTTTAATTTTTTACGGCCCTTTTGCCAGCAGTGTGGGTGGATGTGGGCTTATTTGATTGATTAGCGAATTTCAGAACTCGCAGCGTAGGTTTTTACAAAGTAAACAAGTCCTACATATTATTATTTTTGTTAGTAATCCAAGAAGATATTTTTATTTTACAGATATTTGTTTATCTCGCGTTATTTATATGTATATAATATAAAATCTTGCAAGTTGAATGTCATTCACTACTAGTGACAAGAATAATTAAAAAAATCGTACGACTTTTATAGACTGGACGACAATACAAGAACAGTCAGTAGAAAGCTTGCATTTTGTTGGTTTACTCAAAATATTATTCACTGTTTTTAAACTCGACAGGGATCACATAAATAAACTTTGATCTATACTTATACCATGCCAAACGTTTAGATAATCTTTTTTTATTATTTTCTTACGATTATATCATTGACAGATGTCAAATAAATATCAGGAAAAACGTGTTACAAAACAAAATTAATATTCTGAATAATAAGTCGGTAATTTTCCTTTGGAAATCTTCCGAGTTTAAATAAGAAACAAGGCAATTGGGTTGACAAGAATTCAAGTGACAACTCTCACGTAATGACATCCGGCTAAAGTAGAAGGAAATGTTCAAACACAAGGAAGAGATCAATGTTTACTTATTTTCCTAAAAATACTCAAAAATTATAGCGTGATTTTCACTAAAATTTGGGCAGGAAACACCTTTGTAACATTTCACGTGTCCTACCTGTAATATCCATGTAATTTAGCCTTGAAATTTCATTTACGTTCAGTAGTTTAATTTTGTATGAAAGAGTAACAAACATCCAAACATCCATCAATACAATTTTTCTTTCTTTCAAATTTTACTTAAATCCTTTCAGCCGTTTTAGCGCGAAGGAGTGACAAAGTCACGCACGTAGTAACTAGTCTTTTACCCGCGTGAACTGCTTTTCTGTCAGAAAGCATAATTTGGAATGGTACCCAGGATGCTCATGGATTTATTTACATGAGAAGTTAGCCTAAGTATAAGGTACTTAGGTTAAAGAAAGAAAAACTGTATGGATAGGTAAAACGATCCAATTACCTACAATAGCAACCCACTGGTCAGTATGAATTGATATGAAGCACTGGAAGATGAAAGGGACCGCGTCGCGCAAGTAAGTTTATACTTACGCAGTTGGACTAGTATAAGTGGTGAGCCAGTCGCGGTCGTTGGTCAATAACATAGAGAAAGGATGATAGAGAATACATTTATTCACAACACAAGACCCAATAATATTATTAGGTACAAATAGACAGCATGAAGGACGTACGTGTTATTGCGGTTATGCAAATCAGAGTGTTACCTTCTTATCTAGAACCGGAACTATGTTTAATTTGAAGTTCTCAGTAGCAGCACTTAATAGCTATTTTGAAGTTTTATTTAATCTCAAGACTTGAATTCAGTTTTTAAATACGGCGCAAGATCGCTGAAGTATTAGCATTCTTATTAAGCTTTACCGAGATATAATTTTGTGCACATAGCGTACTTAGCACAATCCGTGTCGTCACGGACATGGACATGTCAACACCATGCTAAGCTTGTAATGGACTGATATGACAATAGGCTGTCTGCGAGCAACTGTACTGACTAGTATAAGCCTTTGTTGTGCGGACATGGAGGATTCTATGTGTATTTGGTTAGCTTAATTAAGGATATTTCCCATCTAAAATTTGATATGCCGTGCTATGGTAGACTAGTGGTTAGTCCTAAGGTCTCCTAAGAAGATAATCGTGAGTTTGCACCCAACACCTCAATCTACAAGTTTTTTAGAATTTAAGTGCGAAGTTACGTTTGAAATTAACCATGAACATTTCGGTAAAGTAACATCGTGAATGAACCTGTAATGTAAACATCTAGGAAAGACTTCAATGGTATGTGTGAAGTTTCTGATCCACTCCGGGTCTGCTTGAAAACCTTAATCTACGACTACAGCCTATTCCTGCAATAGTAATAATTTTATTTTATATTTAGTAGAAATCATCAGATATAATAACAAATGTGGCTGCAGCCAAAATTTCAACTTCAAGTTCACTTTTTGCACTCATTAGTTTATTTAACTTCAGCAAAACAGAGGACAGAGTAGCTATATAATCAAGCAATTGCCTGAAACTCATTAACCTCCAATCTTTTCAACACCTGCGTGAAATTTGAGACCAGACCATTAATTTGCCCCTGCGTAAATAAATCTCTCGAATGAAATAATTTTCCGCCATGTAATTTGTGAAATAGAATGGTTTTTTCCCCGTAATCAGAGCCAGGCGAGTAGTGATAGCGGGATTAAGCCGAGAGAAAATTACCCGGACCACTCGACTACCCGAGGTAACAGTGAATTGAAATTTTTGCATAAATGAAAAAATAAACCAGGTATTAAACTGTTTGTTGAGGATTAAGTTCTTGTTATTCAAATTGTATGTTATCAGAAAGTCAATGAGAGTAAGTATCTGGTTACTATCGGCATTAATATTAACAATATTGTCTGAAGGAGATTGTTTGTGTGTTTTCGATTTATCCTTACCGTTTATAACGGTTGCTAAATATTAAATAATTTACATTTAGGTATTCTTCATCATGTCAGCCGAAAGACGTCCACTGCTGGACATAGGCCTCCCCCAAGGCTCTCCACTCAGACCGGTCTTGTGCTTTCCGCATCCACCGCGATCCCTTAGGTATTCTTAAGTGATTTCAAATACTTGTCAAAAATTTTAAAACATTATGATTTTAAATGATTTAATTTTAAGTGCGGTACTCAAGATGAAAAAAATCGCCACGAGGCAACTCAATCTCTACCATATAAACTTCGAAATCAAACGTAAAGTAAACGTCCGAGTGCTCGACACGCTAATGCCCAATAGACGACACCCTGCTGTCATCTCTATTGCTAATGACATAAGATTAAAAATGCCAACTATTGGGACAGCGACGAGCACTGTGACATTTGATACACGCTGAGGGTGTTCCAGCTGCAGTCGCGCCACTACGTGCACTTCAGCTCGTTTGTGGTGCGCGTGCCGCGGCTGCTGATGGGGACCATCGCGAGTGCTGCATTCTGGCCGAAAGACGTCGTGTTCCGGCGGTACCGGGGCACCATGCCGCAGATGAATGCGACGTCGGGGACGGTGACTCAACGGGGTCACACCGTTTTGTCACCAAATTAGTTTTAAATATTGATTATAAATATGTATGTTAGTCTGTAAGGTATTTATTGTATGGGCCAAGTTGCCCGAAATAAATGAATTTATTATTATTATTATTATTATTATTATTTACCTTATTTGGAACAGATTTTCGTCAGCATTTTCTGACTTTGTCGTCAACAAGGCGTCACAATGCAATCGAAGGTCGGCTCGCTTCCTCGGGCTCCCTAATACCATTGCGTAGGGAAAATCCGCCTATAGACGAGTATTAAGGGATTCTAAAATAACCCTATAGGTACGCCCGCCGAGCCGACTCGCACTTTTAAAGAACCACGCTTACATCTCTCTTTTTATGATTGTTCTTCTTTTATTGGAGTACTTTTGTTTCTTAAGTGAAATTTCCTAAGTTAGAAAGGCGGGGTTTTGCTGAAATCCGTACTTACTCCAGCCGTCGTAAAAGTTGGCCGATTGAAAAAAATGCTTCTTTGTTTCTTGCTGTACGATTACTCTGTTGTTTGATTTACTTCCTTAGATGTTTTGTTTGTGAGAATGCTTCATTTATACTGGCTGATTTTTTTAATGTGAACAGAGATTAACCCTAGACAACTCAGTAACGTATACAAATCGTTTACCATCGTTTTAATGAACATTACTGGAGAGTTACTAACTCGATCCTCACTCGACGAAACACATAACTAACTAAAAATAAGAGAACACTAATTTCACTAACAAATAAATAAATAAATATCATAGGACACTCGACACCAATTGACCTAGTCCCAAACTAAGCAAAGCTTGTTCTTTGGATTATAGGCAACGGATAAACATACTTATCTATATAAGTACATACTTACATACACATTAAACATCCGAGTCCCCAGAACAAACATTCATATTATTCATACAAATATCTGCACCGGCCGGGAATCGAACCCGGGACCTCAAGCTTCGTAGTCAGGTTCTCTAACCACTTGGCCATCCGGTTGTCAATAACTAAATTTAAATTTAATTACGTAGAATTGGTCTTTATCTCGTCTGTAGAATCATGCTGAATAATGAAAGAAATGAATCATTGTAAGTTATAGAATGGTTAGAATAGTTAGATAATTATGGATTCCGTTAACACGCCACGAGGAGGGGAAAGAGAGCAAGTAAACGCGTCGTGCAGTGCTTGTGCAGCAACAAAACTGCACGGCACGAAGTGGATTAACTAATAAGATTAGCATAATTGCGTTGCCATTGCACGCGAGACCATGGCTTTCATAATTAGCACCTTTTGTTATAAATTGCGCGTTGCTAAGAAACTTCCTAAGGTTTAAAATAGGCCACCTTGACTCTACTCGAAGCGTTTAAAGTCGCTTGCTCCTTTACAGAAATGCTCAATTGTTCTACAAAGAAGTTCAGTGAATAACGTTGTTCAGCGTCTTTCATAATGACTTTGTAAGTTTGAAGAATGTTATCAGTTTTCTGGGAATTTTGAAGTAAACGTATATAAATAAAATAAGACTCATAAACCGTTTTATGTGCCCAACTTCTGTTCTCAATAAATATTAAATATAATTGATTTCAACTCATAGTTCTCTGAAAGTTCAAATCTAATCATGAAATTAGATTTGACTACAAAATATATAAATATTACAATTCTTATCAGATGTTCTTCAGATTAGATTCTGATGGAGCTAAAACACGCATAATGGAAGGTGCAAGAGTAGTTACAACAAATAAATACTTGTAATTAAAAATACCATTGTACGATTACAATACTTAAAAATCAATTGTTAAGAAAAAGTTGCAGATTAATAAGTTTTTCTTAAAAAAATCATTTTTATTACAAGCTTTTTTGCTATCTGTACTTTTTGTTGACTGTACTTGCATTGTCATTAAAAATACATTTTAGTACCAAATTTCAAGTCATTAACCGTTGAGGAGTTCCGTTCTGCGGAGACGGTCTTAAGCGGACTGCCAGGACGTCACTGACAGAATATTGTATTGTCACCAGATTTACATAATTACGCCAAATTTCAAGTCAATCTAACTACTGGAAGTGGGTCAACTTTGACTTGCAAAATTTAACCCGCATATACAAACATTACATATATATGTACATACATTGCAATTTTAATAAAATTTTGAAATATAAACTATAGTTACACCTGTAATTTTCTGCCTAGCTTTTTATAATATAAGATAGATTCATCATCATCATTGTATTTACATCGTGCATTGATTATGTCATATTGAATAATTAGGTGTTTTTTTTTAATTAAAAGCTTTATAACTACTGTAGTTATAACCTGTAACCAGGTGGTACATGTAACAAGAGAAGATTATTATTGTTAATCGAAATAAGTAAAAAATATGTTTAAAAAGTTCATCCAACTGTGATCATTCAAGTGAAAATTGAATTAAACATGTACAAAACACTTACATTTAAGTAAATTATAAAAACTAAACATTCAGATAAGACTTAAAGGAATTAAACTATTTGGCCATTATTCGTAAATGCTTGCTAAGTTAATGATAGCTTAATATTTTTTTATCATTGCCCGTCGCTTTGAGATTACTTTTGGCCAATTGATCGAAATAGTTACACAGTTATCTACAAAATGTTATATTATTAAATAAATTGACATAAAAATTGTCTAAAATTAAATAACAAATGTTATATTGTCACATTTTTATTTCTTCCATAGCACCTCCGCGGACTTCTCATCTCCCTTCACGGGCTCGTTCTGATGTCCACAAAGTAAATATTCAATACGACGATCTCTGTATTGCACTTGTCAGTTTGTTCACTCTTCAATATATCGATATTGTTCTACTTGGTTCTCTATCGTTTGCCCGAATTTCATATGACATAATGTATCGTTTTCCACAATTTTCATTTCCGTAAATTAATTAATTTGTGAAATAGTATTTTCTCCAGAGTTGATATTAAACTAACCTAACCTAACCTACTGCATTCTATAAGATGACATTTAAAAAAAACTGAAAACATTTGTTTGCATTTTATGGCAAACGTTGGTATGGCAAGTGAAATTCAGGCAAGTAAAGGTATACGGTTTTACCTACTTAAGTTAAACTGTTCAGTTTGAAAGAAGCACGCTTTGCATTGTGAATAAAGAAATGATGAGTATTTCAGTATCAGCGGCAGCGGCCGATAGTAAAATCCGCCAGATCACGAAATTCCTAGGCAAAGCGTGAAATGGCGCCACAGACAGACACACAGCGGTCAAACTTATAACACCCCTCTTTTTACATCGGGGGTTAAAAAATAAATAAAAAAGTTTACATTGAATAGTTTCCTTTCATTTATTTACCATGTTTGTTAGAATGATTTGATCGCAAATATTAATCGTATCAATTTATAACTAAAAATTTTGAGTGCATTTTCTTAATAAATAAATGTTTTCTTTCAGTACATTTTTCTGTCTTCAGTATTTAGAATAATTTCCTACGAAGTGGCATTATAAATTTCCACCCATCAAATTAGGTATTTTATGCATTTGGAAAAACAGTTATTTATCAGCCTATATACCTACTTAGACACGATATTTGCTCCAAAACGAAAATTTTGGATTTAACACATTGTACTTTATTTGGTTACTATAGTTTTTTTTACATTGTAGTTTACTTTCTGAACATAACAGTATTCCCGAAACGGGTAGTTGTCAATAATTTTTACCACATGTAAAGAAGAAAGAAAACTAAAAATATTGTATTTACGGTTCCAAAAGTCCACCAAAGAGAATACCTAACACCTTAATTTAAAAACACACATCAATTTTGTACACACTTCACATTTTATGCAATAGGTAACTATTTCTAACATCTTTACTGTCCCTATGTATGTATATATACGTATAGTTTATCTAGCAAACCTGCCATCACGCATCAACAGCTTGACAGATGTAATTCGTCCCCAAAATCGTCACCAACTGTGCAATCGAGTAAGAAATACCTACAGAGACTGGCTCAATTAATGAAGGTACACCCTGATATCTTGTCTCGTCGACCTTTACAATCTAGTGCGAACATAAATTGTGATAGAGAGAGCCCCCGGGCTTGTTTAATTTCACGACTGAATAAATCCGAATGTTATGGGAAGCGATGGAGCGGTCGTGAACTTTGATTTGAGGCTATTGAATTAGCCAATAGTACATTTTGCATTTAGTGAGCTGATACTCCGGTGTGTTTGAGTGCTGGCCACTGCGCCATTAGTTGCCATCCTTAATTTTGTGTCATTAGCATCATAATATAAATATGGAACCAACCAGTTCCCTTGGACAGCATTTCTGGAGCGGTACAGTTTAAGGGTCTTTAAAAAACGAGTCTATAAGTCTCTCTTAGGGCTGGCAATGCACCTGCGATAAATATAAATACGTAAATAGACACTTTATAGAAGAATATGATTTTTTCTTTTTCTGCCACGGCACGTGTCTGGTACGCTCAATGCCTGTAGGTATAAACGGACCTTTCAGCGTAAAGAAGTAACAAACAGACGCAAACACATACACACACGCACGCACGCACGCGCACCACTAGTAAAAATGATCTTGCATAGAATTTTTAATAAAACTTCACGAGAATCGAATACGCCCTGTAGAGGAGATCAGCTAGACATCAGACTTTGCACAAGCTTAAACGGAGTCGATTCGCTCTCGCTCTGTCAATAATTGCTTTATTTATTGTGGATAATATGTAGGTACCTTATCTACCTGAAAATGCGTTTTTTTTTTCTTAACGATGCCTATACGAAGCCGTGGTGGCCTAGTGGTTTGACCTATCGCTTCTCAATCAGAGGGTCGTGGATTCAAACCCCGGCTCGCACCTCTGAGTTTTCGAAATTCATGTGCGGAATTACATTTGAAATTTACCACGAGCTTTGCGGTGAAGGAAAACATCGTGAGGAAACCTGCACAAACCTGCGAAGCAATTCAATGGTGCGTGTGAAGTTCCCAATCCGCACTGGACCCGCGTGCGAACTATAGCCCAAGCCCTCTTGTTCTGAGAGGAGGCCTGTGCCCAGCAGTGGGACGTATATAGGCTGGGATGATGCCTATACTACGATAGTACGGAGCCTTTATTGTTGTTATTTTTTTATGTGCGAGCCAGTCACACACTTGATCAGTTTCTCGATCATTATCATTATCATACTCGTATCAGCCATAGGACGTCCTTGAGTTGCTTTAGATGTAAGCGGCCCGTATCCACCAATGAACCCGCGGCTGTGGGGCCACGTGGTCTAAGAAAATGATAGTTTTTATTGTCCGATTAATCGGACCAACCGGAAAAAAATATCGTTGGTAGGACAAAGGCTCGGAACACGTGGACGGAGGCGGTCATCCATCCATCCGTCCGATCGGTTTGTAACTTTGTAATAATGTTACTTCATCGCAGCTTAATTGGGAACATTGTTATAACTGCCCGCTTCAATCTAGTCCAGACTTCACATTAGTTTTTATCCCGACCTAGAACCATAGCAACTTCCCCATTAGTCAATGCAGTCCGTGGTCCTTTTCCCTGTACTCATGTCCTATTTATCGCCTGCCGTACATCATGATAAGGGTGCCCAACTTCGAGGGTTCCAAGGGCATCGTAAATATTCATTACTCCAGCAACATTGAACTCTTGTTTAAGAAGCGTACGTAAAGCTCTTTTTGGAATTCCGTTAAACAAAATTTTCGGTGAAATCAAATGGTTTCAACCTATTATTTTTCGCGTTTCAATTCGACAACTCCAGAATTTTCGTTAACCTATGTAATACATAGTATGTATTATTAAATATGAAAATGTTTAGTGAAGACAAAAATTAATTCGGTTAAAAATTTGATTTATATTGATTTTTGAAAAACCTATTTTGTCTCTTTCAGTTACGTGCAAGTACGAGTATATCCTTCGCTATCTAAAAGTAGCTTATACCTTGAGTAACATGGAGTAAAAAAGAATTAACGCATTCACTGCCACCGACGCACATATGCGTTTTCTGAACTTCGCCCAGTGCCGTTGTCATAATTATTCATACATTTTGAACGCACACGTGCGTCGGTGGCACCAGTGGAAGTCAGATGGCAGTGAATACGTTAAATTATCTCTAATGTTCGTTAGAACCAAATTAATACTTTATTAAATCAGGCGTTACTTGGTTGTTTTCTTAAGGTTGCGGATGAACAAAGTAATTGTTTCAGTTCCAAATTAACCCTTTGACCGCCACGATTTCTAAAACACGACAGCTGAAAAAAGTGCCATAGTGCCCATGTCGTCATTTCGTGGCGTATAGGAACGATTTTTGAGAAAAATAAATTGTCGACCGTGGCGGTTAAAAGGTTAATATTACAACACCACGTGTAAAATTACAAGCAGAAAGTAATGGACGAAATAACGGGTATTTAAATAACACGCATTAAATTAGGATTGATGAAACTTACCATATCTTATTCAACTTCTATTTACAGCCAAGTGTTTACCAAATGGACAAGAAAAGGAACCCTAAAAAACATTGCTACGTATTTGCCACATTTTATTACCGTACTGCCATTAATGTCAGCGTTATTACCATAACAATAGAGTCCAAGACAGGCTGGCGTTGTATTTCACCGACTGGACTAATGATCCGTAGTGATGTAATAGGTTTTATTTCAGCAGTTATGGCAGTTTTCTTCCTACTTTTCGAGAACTACAATAATTATTCATTATTATAGAAAAATATTATTATAGACCTGTCCGAGTGTTTTGACCTATGGCCTCTCAAGTTCAAACCCCGGCTCGCACCTCTTGACTTTTTCGAAATTCATCTGCGAAATTACTGGGTCTGGGTCCGCTTGGGAACTACTGCCCAAGCCCTCTCATTCTGAGAGGAGGCCTGTGCCCAGCAGTGGGACGTATATAGGCTGGGATGATGATGATGATAGAAAAATATTAAGCAGGACTTTTTTGGTAAATTGTCAGGGGTTACACAAAGAAGAAATTTTACAAAGTGTTATTTTAGATTTCCGTTAATTTTAGGGACACATTCAATAGGTCAAATGAAATTTTTCGAAGAAGCCTAATTTTTACTGTTTAAAAGATAATCAAAAATCACGATGATGCGCTGTAAAAAAGGTGAAGGTTATTTATTTGTTAAATTTAAGCCCCAAACTAAGATGTTTTTTAACTCATTATAATATCTATCTATCTATCTAATAATAACACCTTTAAACGAGCAATTCTTGTATATATAAATCTATATATATATTCTGGGGATCTCGGAAACGGCGCTAACGATTTCGATGAAATTTGGTATGTGGGGCTTTTCGGGGATGACAAATCGATCTAGCACTTATCTCTGGTAACGCTTTTATCGAGTTATAGTCCGAGCAAAGCTCGGTCGCCCAGGTACTTTAGTAAAAATGGTTAAAAACCGGCCAAGAACGTGTCGGAGACGCCCAAGATAGGGTTTCGTAGCCATTACGAAAAAATCAAGTAATATTTTTCTAAGGATTTCGTAGTGTGTACGGAATCTTCCAAGTTTAGGAATGTTTTATACCTTAGGCTGCTATTTACTCTTAAACTACTAATAATTCTCAAGCGATCTTAGGCACTATAACTTTTCTTTGTAAATTTGATATATTTACTACCATTCCATTTTTTTTTCAAATTTTTCCACCGAACAATAATGAAAATTTGTACTTTAAAGTTGAATATTTCGATAAAAGATCACTTAATCGAAAAATCGTCTTGGGAACCCCCAATGGCTTTAAAAGACCTATCCAACAATACCACATAATAAAGAATAACCCCCACTTTACATCTATGGCAGGTACCCTAAAAAAATATATTTTTTATTTTACTTACCACTTTGTCGGCGTGACTGATATGTAATTGTATATTCATGCCAAATTACAACTTTCTAGTACTAACAGTCTCTGAGCTGAGTCGCGGACGGACAGATAGACATGGCGAAACTATAAGGGTTCCTAGTTGAGTACGGGACCCTAAAAAGCGAGTTTTTTGATGTCTTTAACTTTAAGTAAACTTTGAAATTCCCGCGGGACGAATACAAATTTTTGAGGGTCACAAGTCATCGGTTTATATATTAAGTAATAGTTTTCTGTGCTTTCATATTAGGTGCTGCAGTCGCACTGCTACCATACAGCTATAGTGCTGCAACCGCAACGGCAGCACAACTATAAGTTTTGCTACGTAATAACGCAGGGAAGCAGCACAACTAGCTCCAGTATAGCCTCGCAGCTTAGCCGCTTTATGAGACACCCTAATTAATGTTATCTCCGTAGAGGAAATTAACCAATTGGTAGCACGGGCCACTCAATTTTGCTGCACATATGACATAATGGTTTGTCGCTCAATCATATTAGCAAACATGTTCCGTTTATGCCTTATTTACTTGCAGCAAAGAACTATTTTACTTATTAGAATTACCTATGTTTATATATGTATATTCACAAAAAACAACTAACGTGGCAGATAATTATGCTTAGTAGGTACCTAATTACTTAACGTAATTATCCGACATTCTTACTAATATTACAAATGCAAGAAATTTGTTTATGGTGCTATAAAATTTTGCATATATTTATCATTATTATAAACGTTCAAATTTGTTAGACTTTTCTATCGCATTGAGCATGCCTGTAATGATAGATTTTTTTTTTAATAAAAAATAAATAAATAGAAGATTAGAATAAATTAATAATAACAATAACCTTATTTGGATGACCGGATGGCCAAGTGGTTATAGAACCTGACTACGAAGCCTGAGGTCCCGCGTTCGAATCCCGGCCGGGGCAGATATTTGTATGAATAATACGAATGTTTGTTCTCGGGTCTTGGGTTTTTAATATTGTATTTAAGTATGTTTATATTTATCTATATAAGTATGTTTATCAGTTGTCTAGTATCCATAGTACTAGCTTTGCTTAGTTTGGGACTAGGTCAATTGGTGTCAAGATGATATTTATTTATTTGTTTATTGCAAAAAAGAGGTGGTCCCGAGGGCGCGCCATAAATAATTCCTCGCAGACGCAGTTGCAAGCAACAGCTAGCCTATTTAGTAGTCTACATATTCACTTTCTCAACTCACTACTCAACTCACTAGGGTAAAAAAGTTGATTGGCTAGTGCCCTTTTTGATCTCGAACCGGTCAATTAAACCGTGCATTAATCGATACCTACAGTAGCTCAGCAAATTCGAACAAGGGCCAATCAACTTTTTTACCCACACTATTCAATCCGCGACATTTTTCAAAAAAAAATGCAGATTTTTGTAAGTAAAAATGTTTTTTCTGTAATATAATAGATGGTGTACATGAATACATGCCATCCTACGTATATAAGTTCAACCTATTAAACCGTGAAATATCTTGTTGGAAGTACGATTTTTTGGCAACGCCAGAGACAATTTTGGTAACGCAGGAGACTCCCAAAGTGTGGGTATAATAGTTGATTGGCCCACAAACCAATGACATTTCCACCCACTTGCTTAATTAATTTAAGGTTATCATGGCCCGCTAACTTCCCCATTCCTTGATTAACTCCACCCTATCCTTCCAGAAACTTCTCTATGTAACCTGAACCAGTAAATAAGTTAAATTGTCATGTTTTCTTTCCTAATGTCGGCGCGCGAGCGGTAATGTGCAGCGCCATTAAAAGGACATAAATACACAATCGCGTCTATAAATGTCACGGAGTTTCGTAGTTCGTTTTAGTAACTGTGTGTCGCAATCTACAGCGTTATTTTTCACATTACGCTACGTAGTGCTTTGCTTTTTCCGGCGAGCGAGTGTTTTTTCAAGGTGTCACCTTGACTCTAGTTTTATAGCCGTATTTCAAAATGAGGCAACCCAATCTCTGGATTATGGACGTTTTTATATGTCACCGTGTTCATTATGTGTATTTTTGTATACTTACTAAAATATGACTTCAATTATTTCTTCAACATTCTGCATATCTTTTAGAAACAGTTTCAACAAAGCAAAGCCTCCAAGTAATAACGTTTAAGTTTACATCCGGTGTACAGTCAACGACAAAGACTCTAGCCGCCACACCTCGGGTAACTGACTTACGCTGAGTTACAGCAACACACCTCTTTGAACACCAGACGAGTTTAACCTTTGAGTATTTAGCTAGAAGTTTAAATGATGAATTCGAGTTTAGCAAAGTTGAGCGTTTATAAATTTTTCTTCCTTATTATTTTGCAGCAGCTCTTTTGTTAAGATTTCAGGTTGAACTTTTTTTATTTTTTTTAACCCCCGACGCAAAAAGAGGAGTTTTATAAGTTTGACCGCTGTGTGTGTCTGTGTGTCTGTGGCACCGTAGCTCTTAAACGGGTGGACCGATTTGAATGCGTTTTATTTTATTTGAAATCAACTTTTCTAGCGATGGTTCTTAGACATGTTTCATCAAAATCGGTTCAGCCGTTTTTGAGATATTGAACTTTGACGTGACAATTCGAAGGTTTATTAACTTTTTGTTGCTTACGTTATTAAACATAATTTATACCTACTTGTCACCATGGCAATGTGGTTGAAACTTCAAGGTAATTTTTAGCATATGAATATTTCATTAAGTCCTTGATAGTATATGACGTCATACGGGAGGCCTATATGTCCAACAGTGGCTGTCGTACGGCTGATATGATGACGATAAATGACGTTAGTGTGTGTTTGGCTACGGAAATTGACAAGTATTATAAACTAGCTTTTGCTCGCGGCTTCGCTCGCGCAGAATTGGTATGTAGCTTACCTGTTTTGAAACCACAGGAACTATACATTATTTCGGGATAAAAAGTAGCCTATATGTTAATCCAGGCTATCTATTACCTATATGCTAAATTTCATGCAAATCCGTTCAATAGTTTTTGCGTGAAAGAGTAACAAACATCCATCCATACAAACTTTCGCGTTTATAATTTAGTAGTAAGATTTTTGCTCTTACCTAGCTGTGACTTCAAAATCACAATATGTTTTGATGCCGACAATTTTGTGTAAGCAGCAAACATCAAAAGGTACGTAGCAAATTTACGCGCTACGAAATGTCGTAGAGATGCTACGCCACGCAGCGCTAAATTTACGGAGTCCGAAGTTTCTGCCATCATAATACATAATATTTCACCATTCTATGAGTACAACTAAAACTACAAAATTAAACAGTTCAACTTAGATTATACCTATAATGTCAGAAACTATTTATAAGTTGAACCGTTTCATTTTGTAGTTTTATAAATCAATCGTTGTTGATAGTTCAAACCCGCGTATGAGCTGTTTGTAAATACCGCGTATGTGCAAAAGTGGCAAGATTGAGATTTCGCACCGACAGGTAGCGAGCACGGATTCGCTGCAGCTAGTGGTCACACGATCTAAGTTAGCCAATCAGGGACCGTCAAAACATCGGTGAAACAGTACCGCGTATCCGTTGGTGGCATGAAGTTGGTTGCAAATCCGCGTATTTACTCATTATCGTTAGAAAAATGACACGGTCAGTGGGTGGTTCCAGAAAAAATATTTTTTTGGATTGGATAGCAGTCTCGTCAGTACGTTAATCTTGTTATAATGTCATTGTTTACTGTTCTAATGATTATGTTATTTTGTGAACTGCTTTTATTTTAAAAAACTTAGGATTTTAACTAATTAGTTTGATAGGTACTGTAATTACGCGGTTTCAATATTGCGAAACTACAATTGAAGTGCGCATTTACGCGGTTTTTGATTACTTTAATTTTATTAGTGTATTTAACTATTTTTGAGTATTTACATAATTTTTAAAATTTATTATACACCTTAATCTTGATTTGAAAGTTGCAATGACTGGTTTTGTAGAAGTTTTGAGAAGATTTTTATGCTGATTTTGTAAAAATAAATGAAAAAATTACATTGATGTGTCTTATTTCAACTCCGCATATCTACCACTTTACTTCAATTCTTGTGGCTATTTCATGGTACAAAACCGCGTAAGTGACTTTTCTCAGAATCCAAACATATTTTGAGTAAAATTACATACATATAATATAAAAGACGTCATAGCAAATCTGCTAAAAAGTTTAGGTGGTTAAATCTGTAAAAATGGGCAAAATACAACGTTTTTCCATCTTCCTGAACAATCGTAAAAAAAACACGCGGTATTTACAAACTGCTAATATGCGGGTTTGAACTATCAACGACGCAATGTCTCACAGGAGCTTAAATAATATTACTATTTTAGCACAGTATTAATAAATAATTATGAATCCTACTTTTATTACTTTTGTCACAGTGTCACAGCGCGTTTATTTATATCATGCAAATTGGTTTCATTAGTTCTACATTTTTAAAAATATATTTTTCACTTCTTGTCAAGCGCCAAATGTAGTGTAGATATCATATCGTAGTGTACATTTAAACCTGATTTATATTGTGGTGCCGTGCGTCGAGGGCCACGGTGCCTCTAACTTGCGTGCCGCGTCGCATTACTAAGTAAATGAGCACAGTTGGTCCGTTTTGTTTTCACACGAGCGGTGCTACACTGAAAATGTGCTACTCGAAACTAAAACAAAGGGGGATAAATATTAAGCATTTGTTGTACAGGATTCAGGAAACGTGCTTAACCAACCCTAACTAAATCAGTTAATGAGAATTTATTGATAGATATCGCTAAATGGTGTTAGTATCCATTACAGTCTTGCTTTTGCTAGATAACCCTGTGCCGTTATAAGACTCCTTGTAACCTTTTATTTAAGTCACATTTCGACCAAAGAACAAAATTAAGTGCAGAAAGTTAATACTTATATGATTTGATTAGTCACTGATTTACACACGATGCTCAAAGTAAAATTGTAGCAACTCCTAGTGCCATCTGGTTCTGACACAGAACAACTGCGACATCCTGCATCGCACTGTCGAAGTTTCTCAACTCGGACGCATAAAAAAAAAGTCCGACGCTCATACTCGTACTTCGGCCTTGAGCCCCAGACATAACATCTGTCTGGAGACAGATCTCTCTATTATCTCTCTCCCTCTCTCTACAAAATTATAATCAACAAAAACCTGAAGCTACAACTTGTTAAATTATGTTAACATCAAAAAACTAATGAGTTTGTGGAGAAAAACCTAATTTTTACCCAAGCGGAGACTTTTGAGCGTCATTAAAAGCATCATTAATCTGTCATCTCCCAGGATAACAGGATCAAAGGAATTTGGGCACAAATTTGTGCCTCTGGGAGAGGACAGGTTAATGTCAAATGCAGCCTTCCAAAAAAAGAAAATCGACAGAATCAATTTGTACTCAGCTTTAGTGGGCATTAAAGTAAATTGCTAAATCAAAGGGCTACACAAAAGGGTGTGCGTGTAAGGAATGTTATCGCGTTCAATAAAAGTGAACGAAACGCTTCTAATTAAAACTTTACGGAGAAACTGTTGTTTATGACGGCGAGTGGACAAATGTCCGCATTTCAATGAAAATGTAGTGTTTGTTTATCCAACGCTGGTTCCGTAGCTTTCTGGCTGCGGCTTGTGTACCGACTTGTACTTTTAAAAAGCGCAAAGCAAGACTTGCGCTTTGGGTACTAGGCAACAGATAAACTTTCTTATAATATCAAATATAAAACCTTAAAATGTGTAGTTTCATGATGCATCCCATACAACCGATTTTTTTTTATTCAGAGACAAATTAGACGACGGCTGCAACCCTCATATCGTACAACACCAACACCAATGTGCAAGATTTTTTCAAATTGTTTGCAATTTTGTTATTTCAATTATGAATAAAACGTCATTTTGACAAATATCAAAATTGAAGCCAAAACGAAATGCTTTGTTTTTGAGAGATGTTCGAAATTTGAATGTCATAATAAATAAATAAATCTATTTATTATTAATATTATTGAGCAACAATAATAAAACTGAGTGAGTAGAAATTGAATCGAAAGGAACAGTTTACCTTTATACTGCTCATAATTTCCGGATTTTAAACATATTATAGAGAGTTTATGATATCTGTGTAGATAAAACCCTGTAATAATCATAGCTTACTCGATTCACGGATCTCTAAAAACCTGACAACCGAACGCGAGTAACACATGATAAACGACCGTGTTTGCTTTCCAGCCAATTAAGGATTTCTATTGTTCTGTTTTAAATACTGCACGTTTAAACGTATGCCCAGCTACACGCTGTTGCAGCAAAACTGCATAATTTATTCTTGACGCGAACATTCTTTCGGCAAAATGTTTTCAATGGGCAATTAGACCTTTACATTCTTTGATATTGTGTATTTTCAAACTTTTATTTTAAGCCGCTGGGTTACGGTGGATGCAAGCCGCTGCCAACCGAAACAACTGGAGGTCTATGGGGGAGGCCTATGTCCAACAGTGGACGTCCTACGGCCGAGACGAAGATGATGATGATTTTCAAACTTCCTAAGTGCACAAGAAAAGGACAATGTATCAGTCAGGAAATATTATTAGAATTATAATCATCATCATCATCTTCAGCCAGACAGAAGACGTTCACTGTTGAACAAAACTCCCTCTTCCTTTTAGAACGCCATAATTATTGACAGTTAGTGACCAACAACCGCACAATACGAGTAGTACATTACTGTAGAGGCCGGGAAGGAGGGAGTTGCCGGCCAAGCAGATATAGACAGCCGAGCGTAGCGAGGCCGAATAGTATGCGAGGCCGGCAACCCTGTGTTCCGGCCGAGGCTTGTAAAGTGCTTTTCTCAAACATGACATGAAATAAAATAAAATTAAAAACAAGAAATTAAGCTGGCGGGACTCTCGTCGCTGTGTTGTGTGGCTGCTGGCGCGGCGGCTGCGGGCGGTGGTGCTGGCGGCGGCCGCGCGCCGTGCCGCAGCTCGCGTTGAAACAAAAGACGGTCGCATTGCTGGCCGAGGGCGGGAAATTTGTATGAAATCTCTTTGCAGGCCGCTAGAGTGACCGCGGGCAGGCAGGCGAACCGCAGCGCCTGCAGCGCGATACTTCTCGGCCTAATATTTGTAACACAACGTCAATATTTCATGTCATGTTTGAGAAAAATTTGTATATTGTAAGAAAGTCACTTTATAACCATTGCGTAATAGCAAAATACTACTACCTACACTACAAAAAGTCCACATTTTCAATTCCGTAATTGTAAGCCACATTTAAATGTTTACACGCTCCTTCAGTCGCAAGATTGCATGAATTATGTTTTTAATTACCTAACTCTTATCGTTTGGCGATATAAATAGCCCGGCAAGTCGCGTGTCCAGCAATACGTTTGTCGGTGTTCGACGATAACATCAAAACCACAGTCTCTAAACAAAGAAACTAACCAAACCAACGCTTTACACGACGCGAAAGAAATACAAAAATTGTTACGGCCACTCCCCGTTTGTGAGTGAAAAGGGAAAAAGGTTAGTCGATAAGGGCTTTCGACGATGGCCAATTTAGCAGTTACTGCTCGCTGTGGCGGAATTTTAAATTTATCTAATTACCGTATCAACTCGTGTGTGGAAAGTATTAACTTATTCGAGCGACTTTTCTTTTCATTTCAAAAGGCATGTTGAGCGTAACAAGCAAGTATTCAAATCGCATTTTCGTTGTGATATACCTAGTGCTATCCACGAAGACGCGTGATTTTGACAAAATTAGTCATTAATGACATTGTAATAAGAACCACGGCACGCGTCATCATGAATGACTCTACATATACAGCTATAACTCTAAATGTCTTGTGTGTAACCAGACAGATAGTATTTAGGTAAATCAGAAAACTGGCCAAAAAAAAGTCAAACTCGCGCTCCGAGGGCTCCTTACAAAGTAGGTAACGAAGTATGAATATATAGTGTTAGCAGTCTCTATCCGAAGCAAAATATAGGCATTATGGAGTTATTTCAAATAGTTAATGACATAAGACAGATAGCAATTTTGATACTTTTCTTTCTTATTGATGGTGCTATAAAAAAGCTTAGGACAAACAGAAGCTTCCTATAGGTTTTTTGGTTACGGCAATTTGTATAGAAAAACCTTTTAATTGTAGATATGTGTAGAAATGACTGTAGATAATGTTATGACTACGTGAACATAGAAGTTTGACTCCTGAGAAAAACCGACCAAGAGCGAGTTACCGTAATATTTTTCTAAGGATTTCGTATTTTATACGGCATCTTCCAAGTTGTGGTATATTTATACCTTAGGCTACTATTTACTCTTAAACTACTAATAATTCTCAAGCAAACTTAGCCGTTATAGTTTTCCTTGAATGTTTGATATACTTACTACCATTCTGAATTTTCCAAATTTTTCCACCCACCGGTTTAGATTTTAGACGGGGAGGACGCTCGATTTTAATGAAAATTTGCACTTTAAAGTTGAATATTTCGCAAACATATTCACTGAATCGAAAAATCGTCTTAGCAAACCCCTAATGGTTTTAAAAGACCCATCCAACGATACCCCACACTATAGGGTTAGATGTGAAAAAAAAAACACCCCCACTTTACGTCTTGGGAGGTACCCTAAAAATTTTTTTTTTCATTTTTTATTGTATCATTTTGTATGTATGTATGTAAATACTTTATTGTACATAAAACGCAAAAAGAAAACAACAAAACAAAAGAGTACAAAGGCGAACTTATCCCTAAAAGGGATCTTTTCAAGCTAACCTAAAAACTACTGCTAACCTAAAAATGGTCTTGACAGACGGACTGGCAGACAGAATGACAACAAAGCGATTCTATAATGTAAGGATCGGAACCCTGAAAATCAATATTTTATAAAAGTTAAGTGTACTCAAAATGGCAGAAATCACTTTAAATATAACCCCACCCCACCTGTAGTTTGGAAGTTGGCTATCATTTCACTGTAGTACCTATTATCGGTACTTACAGAAGCAATGATACTTAAGCGTTATTATTACTGCCTCAATTTGGCCAAGGAAAGCCAACTCCAAGTGGGTTCTCGTTAATTTTATGGGACCTCATTGATTGTTGTCGTGCTTAAGGTTTTTGTCTATAATCATTTATTTTCGTGACTTAAGTAGTATATTTAGAAACACAATCGTGACTTGTCACGCTAAATAACGAGTAAAATAAGTAGGTAAATAAAGTAGTTATACTTTAAACTTAAGTAGATATAACCAGTTAAGTACTTACTTAATTGTTGTAAAAATGTAGGTTACCTAAATGATCCTTTTTTATTTAATTCAAGCTCTTGTTTAGGTAGAAACGGCAATACTTTTCTTTAATTATTCCCTTAAAAATCAAATTAAAATCATGTAGGTATTTAAAAAGCTAATATTAATGGTTACTATAGATTAAACGTTCAAGACCCGAGTCCGAGAACAAACATTCGTATTATTCAGACAACCTATCTGTCCCGTCCGAGAATTGAACCCGGAACCTCAAGCTTCATAATCAGGTTTTCTAACCACTTGTCTATCCGATCGTCTAACGCGGTCGGTGATAAACCGGAATTGCTGTAAAATTTGTCAGCCTTATTAAGTTCGGTCACGATTTCAAGTCCAATGCTTTCAAATATGTTGTTTCGGAGGATTGACCCATTGACCGCTTATTTGATTGGAATAAACATCATCTGCACAAATCAAGTTCGCTCACGTACGGCTTATCAAAAAGGGATAAAATATACAGCATCAAACGCTCATGTCATATTCCCAGCGTCAGCGCCCCGTTATGAACGTATCGTAATACGAAGCCATGAACTTTTTCAACCAAACAGGGCAAAATGTAAATAGGGGTCTATATCGCGAGACTTCTAGCGCATTCTTCTCGATACCCGCCCCATAAACAGTCATCAGCATCCAGCCTTCCCCGAGCTTCGGACAAATTCCTTTGATCTTGTTTAGGGTAAATCTTTTCGATTTATATGTTAATTTATACATTTGAATTTTCTGCGGCTCCGCATCGTGCGGTGTTACTTGTTAATCTGAGTTCTTGTCTACCGAGATCTTCTATTTACGTAATCCTTTTCAATTTCGATTGTAGTAGGCTCCTTAAAAAATCTGGTGTTGGATTCGGGTCTCTAATTATATTCAGGGAGTGAGCCGTGGGGTTTTAGTAAATGCATTTAACATTGGCGGGTCGCCGCCTGCTAAAATGCTAGTCTAAGGCATGCAAACGAGCATGTCTTTAAGAAAGTGGAATTTCTTTGCTCAGCACAAATTTTATCGAGGACACGTAATTTCCTTTGATCCCTCATCTTTATTCAATGATCCGAGGATCGTAACGCTACGTAAGCGAATTCATTATTTCCAGCGCTCTTATATACGAGTAGATCACCCGAATATAATTTACTTACAAAACGAATGGAAGTTGTGATGTGACTTGACACTTAGCGATTATTGTCATCCACCATGCGTGGCCAATATTGAGAGTATCGATTACATTTTGTATTTATTAACTGTATAAATATTTAAGTTATGTAGCTAAAAGTGTTGAGAAAGGATCAAATAAATATAGACATTGCATTTAAAACGCTCTCAATGTTGAAATATCGTGAGATTCGTTCAATTTGAAAAATGATCGTCTCACACCTTTCTCCTAATTATCCCAGACAAATATTCCACTCCAACCCAACGAGTGCCTGCTTGTATATTCTATCAACGTGGGAATGTAAGGTATTGGCGACATTCGTCGAAAGTGCTCCCAAATTTTAGTTATACTCGTAATCCCTTTTAAGATTCGATTTGAGACGTTAAGTGTTGGGGCAACGGTGAGGGCTCTTACCGCAAATGTTGGAATTAGGGATAACAAAGTTTGTGGCTTCGAGCACAGGAATCTTACTGAACTGGATGTTTTGCTCAATGTGGGAGACTGTAGCTTTATAATGACGTCAATGTTTCATCAAGTACAGGGCTTCAATCTTTTGCGTCCTTCGTCAAACTTTGTGCTTAGACAGTTGTTGGGTTACGCTCTATCATACAGACGAGGTCAAAGATATATGTATACTTAAGTACCGTGTCACTGTATGCCTTCTGATAATTTTATGCAAAAGTTCAAATGCGAAGTGACAACGACAAGTTAGTAAAGTGTATAGGTACATATCTTTAACCTCGGCTGTAAAATATGCTATTGACCACGTTATAAAAGAATTATATTTAAAAAGATTTAAGTATACATAACTAATTCAGATGATTACAGCTGATGGACGGACGGACAACAAAATGAATCTTATATGAGATCTGTTTTTGCCGACTGAAGCACCTATCTGACGGAATCAAGCCGAGCACATTACTAAAATTACTGGGACTTATTTCACATTCGTGTAAGAAAATAAAGATTATTTTCGTTTGGCACATTTTCGTAGATTCATCCCCGAATATGACATAATATTTTTTTTTATTTAATTACTAAACAGAAAAAAATAATATTAACATTTTTACAATAACGCAGGAAGCAAAACCATACTAAATAAGGTTTAACTGCCGTTGAATTCACTCACATAACGATAAGTAGGTATTTAGTAGATTATTAATTACAATTTATCTTCAGGCTATAATTATGTATAGGTAAGCTTAACACAAAGTTACTACATTACGTTAGGTTAATTTGTTTTTACAATGCGTTTACAGTGGTGTGGTGTTTCGCACACATTCGTTTTAGTATGTTGTAATCGATTTAACGTGACAAATACAAATAGGTCTAACTTATTTTTTGATTGTGATCTTAGTTCTTGTTTTTACTTATTTAATATTATATTTATTTCATTTCGAAAATACAAACTAAGATCTTGATGCACAGAAAAACCAGAAAAAGAGACCAGCACTGGGAATCGAACCCAGGTCCTCAGCAATTCGTGCTGCGTGCTATAACCCCTACACCACTGCTGGACAGGAATCTAGACACGAATTTTTCCTATGCATACATATCTCTGGTTGTTTATTTCTACTACGCTACTTATGTATTTATATGCTACTTACGTTGTTATGTTTTTGTATTTTCGATATGGTTTCACGGGATACCCGTAAAAGTAACAAATTTGGAGTTGAAAAAAATAAATAAAAAATCATTGTTAATTATGTTTGAATAGTAATTTTAATAATTGAATAAATGGATTAGTGTAAAAAAAATGTTCTTGATAATACAAGGTTTGTGTTACTTAAAAAGAAGCACGAACGTGAAAAAATGCTATGAAAATATTATATGAAAAATATTTCAAATCTGCTAGCGATTCGTGTATCATTTTCGGCTCATGGTTCGCATAAAAAAGTAACTTCAAAGCTCTATTAAGTTCTTAACCAATATAATTATTGGTATTAGACGTGGCTTTAATAGTCTTTGATTTCTAATAATATTGATAAACTAACAATGAATAAATCAACAAGCACAGTTGATTGGATTGATTTCGAGTTGAATAGTCTGATAGAGTTATTTATTATAAATAAAACTGTCTGACCTTCAAGGTGCAGATGTTTACGAATCCATTTGCTAAGTGAAAGCTTATTATTCGCTTGGGGGCACATTGCAGTGCGAAGAGGCGACGCTAACATTCAATATAGGGTTCATTGCTAGACGGTGGGAAGGGCGAAATGGAACAAAACTGGGAGGGAAAATATTATTTGAATAAGCATCTCTTTATAATGTGTAATTTTCATTTGACTCAAACGACATTTTTTAAGCGTAATTAATTCATTCATTCATTTATTCAGACAACAAAGATCCATATATTATTAGTGGTTTACTTGTAACTATGTTAGTATACATATTAAACAAGTGATAGCGTTGTTTTAATTAAATTTTGAAATGTAAAAATGTTTTGCAATTTTGTAATGTTTCGTGTGTAATTTTTAATATTTCTTTGTAATTCATAATCAATCAAGAGACAGCAAATGTACCTAAGACCTAAGCATACTAAGATGATTTTACCATTATTGACTGAATCTTCTTTGACAGTTTAAAAGGCTTTATAATGATATATTATGACTTCAAAAATAATCTGCCATTGGCAATGGAAAATATAAATTCAACTATCAAAATAAATATTAAGAACAAGATAGTATTAGCTCCAAGAATAATGCAAGTTGAAGTCGCAATAGGCGGGCCACATCGCTCGAAGAAAAGTCCTCGATTGGCGACCACGAACAAGCCGAAAGACGAAGCGGGGCAGGCCTCCCACTAGATGGACTGACGATATCAGGCAAGAGACGATACAAGTGACGAGTTGTCGTTTATCGTAGCATTCTAAGGGGGAGCCCTATGACGACTGACTGTACGACTTCCTTCAGATAATCTATCAAATACCTTTAAACAAGCATTTTTTGTATATATGTATATAAATATACATATAATCAGAATCTCGGAAACGGCTTCAACGATATCAATGAACTTTGGTACTTAGGGGTTTTCGGGGATGAAAAATCAATCTAGCTGGGGGGTCTCGGTCCCGATCCATACCGTCGTATGTCCTAAAGTCAAGTGCCATACCAATTTTGTCTTAAACGCTCTTGACATATCGTTCATTAGTCATAAAGATTATAAGCCATAATATTTCTTATGTCCTAAGAGTCATAAACCATAATATTACATTACTTAATGCTCAAAATACCTAATTACTTTAGCCATAGTATAACATGACCTAATGCCAAAATACCTAATTTGTTCTGTACTAATATTATAACACATAACATCTTATGTCCTAATGTAATGTTCGTCCTAATCACCATTTGCCATAACGCTTTTTTTTTTGAAACCGTAATTTTTTTAGGGTTGTTATAAAATAAACCTATCCTAACCTATACAGTTCTACAGAATGACCACTTCAAAATTTCTGAAATAATTACGGTTTCAGAAAAAAAACCGTTATGGCAAATGATGATTAGGACAAACATTACATTAGGACATACGATGTTATGGATCACGAATGGCACCCGAACTGCGTCCCCAACGGAAACGAACTGCTACCAGAAAAGTAGGTTAGGTTAGGTTAGAACTGCGTCCCCAACGGAAGCAAACTGCTACCAGAAAAGTAGGTTAGGTTAGATTAGAACTGCGTCCCCAACAGAAACGAACTGCTACCAGAAAAGTAGGTTAGGTTAGGTTATAACTGCTGCCAGAAAAATAGGTTAGGTTAGGTTAGAATTAAAAGTATATTTTATGACAAATAGTGCTTAGGGCAAACATCGTTATGGCAAGATATCAATATGCCCAAAGTTATAAGGAAAAATACAATTAGGACAAAAGACATTAGGGATTCCAATATAGACCCATGATTATGGCATTCACTATTAGGATATATAACTATTAGGACATATGAACATTAGTACTACAGACGATAGTGCACATTAGTATTAGGACATACAATACTAGGATAAAAAGTTATGGCACTTACATTAGGGAATACGTTGTTATGGCAAAAGATCATTACGACCAAAGTTACTAGGGAACATACAATTAGGACAAAAGATATTAGGGATTCCAATATAGACCCCTAGCTGGGTCTTATCTCTGGGAAAACGCTGGTTACCGAGTTACACCTAGTTGTACCGAGATACAAGCAGACATCATAACTATAACACAATTTATAAATAATTAGTTCAATAAACTATTAGACGCGCGTTATTAATTAACAGATGTTAAACTTAAAAACACCAAGTTTGCAAATTAAACACAACACGCATCGCTCGATGTTATTGTCTAACTTATTTATTTATCAGGTCTTGGCCTAATTCTAGCGGTGTGTGAGGGTAGGTTCATGCCTTATGCAGGGACGGGCCGGGCGGTCACACTGTGGCTTCTCGCCTCATCAATCTATTTAAGAATTCAAATCCCATAGGCCGTATAGTCGAACAGAACAATAGTAGGTTTTGTAATTTTTCTCTTGGAAAGGAACGATGGAGACATAAAAAAAAGTAATCAATCTCTCATGGGTCTGCAACGCGCCTGTGATACCCTGTGTTGCGGGTGTCCATGGGCAGCGGTGATTGCTTCCCATCAGGTTACTTGCATGCTCATTTTCCCCCTCTTACACTCCGTGCGCTCTTAAAAAAACCTTCGGATTTCAGAAGTATACATATTACGGTATTGACGATGACACGCGATCGTGATATGCGGTTCTGTTCTGTTATCAACTTGCAAAACTTTTCGAAGTTACCGTAAAAAGTTATGGAAAGAATAACCATCAGTACAAAATAAACCTCACCGTAATAATATTACGTTTATTTTTCTTTTTCTAATTTTAATACAATACGACTTTTGTCATGATACAAAAATAAAACAAAATCAGCATTTTCGAATTCTTCCATCGCTTATTTAAATAGAGAACAACCCGCCTTCACACACTACTTTTGTTTTTTTACACGAGTAATATTTACCTCGACGTTTCGGCAACGTTACAGTTGCCGTGGTCACGAGTATACTGAAGTGTGGGGTGTCAAGTCTGCCTAGCAGCGTGAGTTCTTCGAACTACCTGCACTTGATCACTAATAGTAGGTAGCACTCGTATCACGAACTACCCGCACTTGGTCACTTTTATTAGTCACCCTATCACACCGACACACAACACTAACAACGTCCGATCGTCCCTCCGAGCATTCATCCCGACGCCGACACTTATTAATAACAGGATTCCACGAAGATAAAAGCTTATACCCATCGTCCCGGTTGAAATTCTTGTGCTTTTTTATTTCAACTGCTTCACGTACCATTCTTGAGTAAAAATGACGTTCCGTGGACAGAATTTTGGGATTGTGAAGCTCAATCCAGTGGTTTGGCCCTGACTCTCAACAAATGCTCGGCTATGGCTGACTTGTTTACCTGGCGATTTAACAGCTGCAATGTGTTCCTTGACCCTCTCAGCTATTGTTTTTTTCGTCTGTCCGATATAGGAACTACCACAACTACAATCAACCCCATAAGCACCTGGTGTTTGGAAGGGAACGACATCCTTGGGTGTCCTGATATGCCTCGCGACTTTGGATAAAGGCGTGTACACCACCTTGATGGAATACTTACCTAAAACGGTAAAACTAGTTTGATGTAGCCTCTCAATCAGAGGGTCGTGGGTTGGAGCTTAGGCGTACCTTAAAGTTTTTTTAAACTTATGTGTGAAATAAATAAACAAAATACGAATACGCGTATTATTTGCGGAATTAAAGAGGTTGATTGTTTTATACTTAACTTGTATCAGTTGTCTCATCTTCTCCGAAGTTTCGGTACTCTGATGCAATAATAGAATTAAATGGCTACCGGATAGACTTTTCCTCCCTAGGGTAAGCTCACTACTCTGTACTTTTGTGAGATTTCGACCCAATAATGCCTGATGTAGAAATGATTAGTTTTATTAGATACTAGCCGTTATCCGCGACTCCGTCCGTGTCGAATTTGTTTATCGCTAACCTGCGGGAACTATGCAATTTTCAGGGATAAAAAGTACCCTATGTCCTTCTCCGCGACTCAATCTATCTGTTTACCGAATCTCATCAAAATCGGTTCAATGGTTTAATAATGATAATAAATTTATTTATTTATATATTTTTTGTTTATTTTGAACATGAAACTACCGTGAGAATTCACTCATATTAAATATATTGACCCGGATAACTCACGTCTTAAATCGAGTTTAGCCCGATATGTGTCGGGCTAATCCGTAGCCCTTTCTCTTCGGAGCAGCGTGACTCGGCGGTTGCTGCAAAACGCGCGAAACATGTCGGGCTAAACTCGATTTAAGACGTGAGTTGTCCGGGTCAATATATTTAATATTTTTGTTTATTTGTTTAGACGTGATGAAGTAACAAACAAACAGACAGACTTACAAACTTTCGCATTTATAATATTAGTGGGATTTTTCTTATCATCATAATCCGCCTGTCATTCCACTGCTGGATATACGTCTCTAATCTCTACCCACGGCTTTAAAACCGAAACTTATAATAATATAATATATTATTAAAGCTTGTAATTATCTGAACTAATTAGGCGACTAAGGGTCTTCCTACATCTATCGACGCGGAATCGTCTGAAGCCGACCAAAAAACGCTTTTTGTCCACGCAATAAGAGCTAAAAAGACGACTTCCCGTCGGTAAACGTCGTTTCGCGTCGGCCGAGCCGATCGACGTCTTATACGCTCTTATTGCTTGGACATAAAGAGTTTTTTGATCGGCTAAAGCCGATTCCGCGTCGATAGGTTCAGGGAGACCCTAAGGGACCTGATGTGAGAGAGGGCAGCAATGCTCTCTTTTGCTAACTATGAACTCCGACTGCTGTGTGCAGCAAAACAAGGAGAAACCACCACACTATTTTCCCCAGAAAGTCGTCTTTAAGGTTAGCAACCAGTCTTTGCCCGACGACTACGTCCACTCTGTCAAGGGTGTATCGACTAGAAGAGAGTATTATCTAAATTCTAAACAAATATATGAAGAAGCATGCATCTTAATACAGAAGAGTATAGCAACTAGAAGAAGGGATCTTTTTTCAGCATTGAAACACTCAATTTATCTGGAATACTTCAGTAGTAGCTATAAAAGTCAGTTGTATAAATAACTGAAAAAAATAAACTAAATCGGTCCCAATATCAACAAAAAAAGGAGGTCAAGTATTGTTTACGTTTACAAGTTTTACGATCTCACTCGCATTCATAACTATGTAGTAAAAGTTCAAGTAAATTATAGCGTCAACGATAAATGGCGAATAAATTTAAAATGCCCATAAACTCGTGACGTAAAGATCTGTATATCAAGGGACGTGGCATTACCCGTTTTTATGTTCGCAAAAAAGTCCACAACGTTGCCTGAATCGTTTTTGCGAAAACAACGGGGGCAATAAAAGGTCTTATTGTTATCCTTTGAATTTATATCCAGATATTATCGCTCTCACAAATTGCTGCTACGGAAACTTTAGCCCGAGTCACATGCTTGAAATAGTGACCCGGGGTTAGGTGCTGCCTAAACGGTTTATTGATAAATGTTCATATTCAACGTATGAATAATCGATATTCAACTCAAAGGTAACGTAATGTGGAAATAAGCGCATTATCATAATCAAGCGGGGTCTGTTGGAGTTCAAAAAATAACATGAAAAATGCCCGTTGTTCAGCAAACAATTAACAACTGTGTGGGTAATTTTCATATCTCAGCGGAATATTTTTTCAGTCAATCGTTTTGAATGGTTAAGTAAAAGTTACCTAAGTAGATGAACTTTTCGAATTCCAGCCTTTCTATGAATTTTAACCTTTCACAAGTAACCATTAGCCCCAAGACCGTTTGAACCTCACGAAATAAATCACATTCCAAATAAATTGCTTCAGATTTAATTTGTTCCAGATTACTTGTGAAATTGTGGAACCCGTATCGGTACGAATAAAAAGTCATAAATTCGCAGTTCGTGCAGCATCTGTTTTCTAATTGAGTCATTAAGCGTCGGATTGGTTAAATGGGTCGCCTTTAATAACGCGCATACATAACTGATGGCGGGCGGAGTGTAAGGCATTACAAGGCCAGACCCTAAATGATGGCCATTGCCTGCAATCCTCGCCGGGAAAACTCCCGGGTAATTGACATGGATGTAACGGAACGAGTGTTGAAACACACGCCCCGTGTGGCTCGTCTGCAAATTTTCTCGACCGAAGTACTTTGCCGACATGTGTTTAATGTTTTTGTGTGGCTAATAGCTCGTAAGCAAGCATTTAATTGTTCATTTGCATTTAAGTTAGAGTTAGGCGTATAATTGAAAGTTATAGTAATGGGTTATATTAACAAATAAGAAGCAAAAAAGTAGTTAGTCTTTCCTTTGTAGCTCACAAAACAAAATCTTGCCAGTAATGTTTATTCTCAATTCTTGTATAAATAATCTAGTATTAGATCCTAAACAATCAACCATCATTGTTCGCCATAAGACGTTCACAGTTGGTTAACTCAAATTTGTAGTAATTTCTTAACTTATAAAAAAAGGATATTGCGAAAAATTCATTATAATTCTATTCAGATTTTAATTATGTGCCGGAGTAGTTTTCAAATATACGTAAAAACATTTATAAATCAATGTTTCTGTTCCACTAACTACCAAGCTTTAAAGCTTTATTAAGTAACAAACAGCAGATTTGCCAGCTCCGCAATAACTGGGTTTATCCCTTTGTGAGAATAGTCTTTGTTGTCACGTACAGTCTAAACCTTTCTTTACCATTAACGACAATTCCGTGATGTAAAATGGTATTAAGTTGGAATGAAGACGACATTCTCCTAATGAGGCTAGGTTTCATTTTGTTTTGGATGTAAAGTATAATTAAATTATGTGTTGAAGGAAATTTGCGTTGAGCAAAATGTTGTTTAGGTAAATTATCTTTTGTGTATAAATAGAAGACGATTTTTATAGATTTACTTTAAATTTTTGTTGTTTTAGCCGACGTAATAACGCACGCTAAACATTTCAAGTGTTGATCTACCTCTATTAATGATCGAAAGAAAGATCCTTTAACAGCTGTGACAGAAATACGAACAGAAAGCTATACTTGAAACAATAATTCGTGAGACTAGATTGACAATTCATTGTGCAAAAGTGTTGCCACAGTCAGGGTAGTGCTGCTCGTGTCGATATTAAAAAAAAACATTACGACATCGGCTTCTAGTAGTATTTATCCATTACTTGCGGTGACAATATCAAATTAGTTTAATAATTTTCTTTGTAATGAAAGATATCATTTAAACAATTATTTCATTTATTTTTTTGATTGGCCTCATCTTTAAATCCGTTTATCTTGTTTATATCGTGCATATATCATCGCCGTACACGGACAAGTCGTAACCGTATATAATCATATAAGTCTTCACCTTCACAAGAGATGCCATTTTGACACCGGTATTGTGTCGCGATTGGCGGGGGCGGGAGGCGGTGCAGGTCATTTGTCGATTTTTCACTTTGAATCGATTTTTTGAATCGTTATGGATCGTTAACCTCTAAAACGATTCACGGATCGAATCGCATGCTCTTGAATCGATCTCACAATTTTTTTATCGAGAATGGATTTTAAATTTGAATTTATTTTGACAATTTTAATGTTAGATCTGACCAGACATTGGATATAATCGTTGGAGCCACCTAGCAAACCATTTAGTTTAATCGACACTGAATATCGATATCGGCTAATTCACTATTTAATTTCGTTGAACCCTGGTAACCCTTTAACTTTCATTGAATTGTCAATGTAGTCCCACGAATTATGGTTTCAACCATAGGGGGAGCCTGAGTCACATGATCTTATTAGTACCTTTTTGATGTGGAACCTTAAAAATGACTTCAATATTATGGATTTCGTTATAACATGCATCATGGCACATATTTTTTAGTACATTGTGTCTTAAGGGCGATAAATAAGGAATTATGAACGAGAGTCTATTAGGAGCCCGAAGTCGAAGACTGAGTCTTCTAGTACCGCCCGTGCGACATACAATGTTTTTCATCACATTTGCGAGTAAAATTTTATATTTGTAAAAGAAAAAATATAATTGTTCCAAATATTGGTGATACCTTAAGCTGCGCTCGTGGCAGCGCCGCCCTCCCCCTCCCTCGACATACGCCGCAACGTGCGTGTGCATGTAGACCATGTAATCCTGCAGCAGGAGCGCGCGCACGGGCACGGCGCAGCAGTACAAGTTTAGTACGCACATTGACTCATTTACCGACCTTGGGCTTCATGACAAGAAAATTAGTACGCGCAATGAATCATTTACCGACCACGGGTTTCATAACAAGCACATTAAGGTCGAGGGTTTTATTTGGGGGGTTGCAACCAAGGTAGCCTGCATGTTATGACACTGTTTACGAGCAAGTGTGATGAGAAATACATTTCAAAACACACCGGCCATTCAATGGGAGTTTTCACAGAGGCGAAATATCGCTAGATGGCGTTAGTATCGTGAGGTTCGTTTGACGTTAGCATGCGATTGGCTCATTTAGTTATTTAACCAATCACGAGTCCTAGTGATGTGCCAACTCGGGAAAAACAAAAACTCGATTTAACTCGAGTTAAAATTCACGTAACTCAGGTTGAACTCGAGTTACGTAACTGGAGTTAACTGGATGAAACAGAGAGATTTTTCAAAGTTTTTACCAATCTATTCCCTCACATTCGCACTAATAGTTTAAAAAAAATGGAGCAGACCAACAAATGATATTTTTAGTTTTCAATTCTTTCATTTTTTATTATTTATTTATAATGTATTGGGAGAGTTATACTAACTAAAGTAAAAAAGGAAATTATTTAAACTCGAGTTGGAGAGAATTCAACTCGAGTTGATTCGAGCTAAGCCTAACTCGAGTTAACTCGAGTCGACCATCACTAATCACGAGCAAACGTCAAGCGGACCTTACGATATTAACGCCATATAGCGATATTTCACCTCTGTGAAAACCCTAATTAGATACGAGTCCCTTTAACAACTTCGTATATTGATAATGACATTGTTAGCTTGTCAAGATACGAACATGACAGTTTATTAACCTAGTTTCACAAATATTTGAATGGGGATCGCACATGCTAGCGTTAGGCTAAACAATTTATGGACGTTCGTCGGCTTGTATCTACGCCGTTTGTCCATTTATGCCGCGTTACAGCACACAGGGAATAGACTCCTCACTAGCAAATAACGTGAATTCAATATTGAATTATATTAAAAAAAAACTTACTGACTGACTCATCAACTATCCTGAATTCTTTGGCCTTCAAAGATGACATTTTGCTAGAGGTTTCTGTTATGATGCAGAGAAGAAAATAAGAATGGATTTTACAGTTAAAAAAAAACTGTTCCGCTTTTTGTGTAGCATTATAAAAAGATTGATAAATTTTAATGTTTCATCTTAATTTATAAAACCGTTACAGCCAAAACTAATAATTCTAAAAAGTTCGGACTTATGATTCCAATTGGAAAGAGTGCAAAGAATGGATGAAAATCTCATAAGGAAGTAAACTAGCATCTTCTTTATTTATCTGAGAGGACGTAGCCGCGAGGATGAGTTAATATTACGTTTTTTTAAAAAGTGAATAGGCTTTACTTTTCGAACTCAACAATACATACCTACACTTAGTTGCATACGTTCAGCTGTTAATTGAAATTGGCCGCTCGGTAAACCAAATTTATGTAACACGAACATTACTAACAATAACAAACGGTAATTCACTACATAGTGTTTTTAAAGCACGCAATAACTATTTCAGTGTTTGACGTCCAAATGAAAACAGTATACAAACAAGTTGTTCAGTTACCACATTTTGAATCAAAACTTTGGTTAGCGTTATAATAATGCGTTAATATAAATTGCATTAAGTGTTTCTAATTATATGTTCACCACTGTATATTGACTACGTTCGTAAAAAAGATACGCAAAACAAAAAACAAACAAGCAATCTACCGCCTAGCGGACATGATGGTATCACACTGCCTCATGATAGCCTGTCATGAGTAGTAGCTGGCCGCCATGAGCTTAGGATGGGGTTTGGAGTTGGCCCGCACTTTGCAGAGCAGCAAGATGATTTTTCGTGAATACTTAATGTGGACAGTGAAATTATATGAAAAACAGAGAGTGCACTAGCCTCTAGTTCGATTTTTAAGTTAGTGTTAGTCTTGATTAGAGAACGACTACAACGCGCACAAAATATTCATGGATCCTCAAGTAGCCGGAAATATTCAGTAAGTATTCAGTATTTAATAATTGCAACACTTTTTCCAAAAACTGCTAACTACTGTATAGCTGCAAAGAATATCTTGCCTATTTTGGATACGAGTGAGACGTAGTAAGATTATGATAAAACTCATTATATAGAGTTGGCAGGACAGAAGAGAAAAGTCCCTGATACTGGTTTCTAGTGCTTTGACCAGCTTTACGACAGCACAGCGACAGCGAGGAGAAGAAATTTTATAACATTTTGAGGGTGACCAGCAACAGAAATCAGTGGAGGAATTTTAGCCGTTCCTCAATAATTATTGAGAGGAGCCACAGCTCGATCTTCATTCATTAAGGACCAACAAATCAAACTCTCTTTTACCCGCGGCTTTACTGGTATGAAATTCAGATAAGTTGAATAGAAATTCCGGAATTTTAATCTCATAGTAATATCCAAGAATTACATTGTGATTTTCTTTTACGTCGTTTAAAGAACACCCGTGCAAAATTTCACTTCTCTAAACTTAGCGGTTGAGATTTCCGAATTATATACGTGCATCCTTTTCTCGTGGGAGTCGGGTATAAAAATAGCCTATATCTGATTTACATTACGTATACTTACTAACAATCTTTCGCATAAATAATATTTAAAAGATTAGCTTGTTGACAATACGAATGGATGGATGAAGATCCAATTTGGTGTGTATAGACATGTGGATTAAAACATAGGATATTTTTGTCTCCGTATTCGAACGGGATCAGGATAAAATCCCCAAATTCCCACTATGATTAGAGATTTGAAATTTTGTGCGGGTGTCTTATATTCAAACGTCAACTAATTAAATCAATGATGTAATTTTTGGTAGTCCCATGGGAATTTTCATAAAATTCTGGAATTTTAATTCAACAGCTGGATTGATTGGTTTACGTTTGCAGGGTAAAGTCTAGTGTAAAATAAAAGCATCTCCTGGATTTAAAATTGACACCGAACTTAACTTTCTTCGGTAACATTTGAAGAAACTCTCGTGAACCAGCTAGTTTTACACAATCATTATTTTCTTTGGTTTGATAAAGTGAACACTGGTTTACGTGTATCTTTTTGTAGCAAGCTAGACCGTTCCCAATGTTTTTGCCCCACCCTGGCAGTGGCGCGAAAGTGATTTATCATACGGCAACATGCTGTGGTTTTGTGAAGAAAAATAAAAGTAATCCCTTTTGTATTTGGCCGACTGGTGTACGGAGACATATTTGCCAAACGTGTGAATAATGCCCAGCTTTGATACGGAGTGTCATTTGGCGTGTTTTTGTGTGATGATTTGTGATCGACGCTTCGATGTTACTATTCTGTAGATAGATAGGTAGATAAATCAGGGTGATCTGTGATTGAGTGATTACAATTGGCAGGCACAAATGACGTGATACTTGTATTTGCGTTTCTAGTAATAGAAGCGTATGTATTTTTAACTTGCTACTTCGGAACCTCATAAGAACAACACAACCACCATGATATTTACGCAAGAGTATGCGCTGTTTTGCAATACTGATTCAACCCACTGTCATTTTGCAATACAATGTCAACTGTTAGTAAAATTATTTTCTAAAGGTTGACATTGTATTGCAGAATTAATCAGAGTTGACTTGGGGTTGACACAATATTGCATAACAGCGTCCCTATACATGTTCACTGTCAAATTTAGAAACAAGTTAACGTCTTATGTGATATCATGTGCTATAAGAATAATTTTATATCGTAAAATTGTAGGGAGGTGTGTGTGTGTCTGCATAAGAAGAATAAAATAAATATGTCAATTTAAATTTTAATAAATATTTTAATTCCAGTTATTTTCTGTTGAAGATTCATCATATTTGAAAATCTAGTCATAATAATAAAGATCAAATTAAAACAAAAATAAATATTTAAACACCAACATAACTCAGCTACAGTTTGATTGAACTTTCTTTCTTATTTTTATCAGCACTTGCAAAAGTAAACGAACAAAATAAATAAATACGACGTGACAATGCTTAGTTAGGTACCAAAGACATAAAAGCAAATAACAGCGGTTTGTAACCAACTGATATTTACGACGCTTTAAAAGGAGCTGTTACTATCAAAAAAATTATATTTTGGGTGTAATAAAAATTCGTTATATCTTGGGTGTCCATGAAAAAGACGTAATATGTGCGTTGGATTTATTGTAGCAGGCGAGGACCCAGATGGCTTTTCTCATAAAATACTACGAGTGGCTCTGTTGGTACCGGCGCTATACTTAAAGATAATCACAATTTACGGGACCCTTCGCCGAAATTCGGAGAATACTTTCCTGTTAGCGGGACGTGCCAGCAATTACTGGCCCTCTAATGATGTACTGCCTCCAGTTTGTCAGCTTAAGTTTATGGTGTAGTAACGATGTTTATCGATACTCATTATTTCGGTCTCCATAAACTATCATAAAGTATTTATCGACAAGGTGTCAGCTGTAGTGTTATCTTTTTAGCTATTTTTAAATGTATGTTATTATAAGCTTAAGGTACCAACTGAATTATATTCACACCTTTACTGATTTTTTTTTAGGTAAAATATCCTAGGAACTCTTTTCTAATGAAATCCCAAATACTTGTAGGAACAAAGCGGAAGAAGTCAAGTATCATAAAGAGTATCATAAAGTATCATAAAGGGTAGACAGAGCGCACGAAACGTTACCGCTTCGGAGCCACTTTTAGCAATTTTAGGTTTTTAGTTTGACTAAAACGGTACAATAGTGACAGGTTGCTAGCCTGTCGCCTGCGGTATACCTTAACCTATATCCTCAGTCACCTCTTACGACATCCACGGAAAAAATGGAGAGGTGTAGGTACTTCTAATCCGACACCACACGGTTAGGATAGGATAGGATACGATCACATTATCAGGAACTCCGATACCCATTTATCCAAAACAGTCCTGACCTGGAAAATGCTCGGCAAGTGGAAACAATTTCACCCAAAACTAAGTAGAGATGGTTGTGATGCGATGATATAGGAAGAGGTTGATTCTACCTGGCCAAAATCGTTTTAAAATAGTAGAAAGTCATTCGAGTCCTACTAACTGGTAACTGGAAAGAAGAAAAAGATTGTAATCTTGTAAAAAACAAAGTCAAAGAGAATCTTATCTACATCGATAACTAGGACGTATTAAATAAACTCAAACGTTAAATAAATTTAATTTGCCTTTTCACGTTACACAGATTTCACGGCATTGTTTAAACTGATCTATGTAGCACAAAGTTACCGTTAACACTTCCGATCTCGTTTGCGAAATCAAATTAAAACTTCCCGTCTTGCATTTACCCCTTCGTTTCAACAAATAGGCTGGGACTACATACCTACCGTTATTGTTAGATTTTAAATTGGTTCAAACGCTTTCGTAGAGATTTTTCACATCACGCTTGTTAAAATATCATTTCAAAGTCGTCAAAGGTTATGTTGACTCTGAAATTTAAATAGATTGGCAGAGAATTACAGCCATAATCGCTCATTTTCTATTTTTTTTAAATTCGTATCATGTTCTAATAACGTATTTTCACAGGTGTGATTGCAAAAATCACCTTCCTTTGGACCCTGCGTCTGAGTGAGTCTCGATTGTGTTTAATCTGACTGATCAAATTGTAACATGCTACAACTGAATAAGTACATACTCGTACCTCATTTAGATAAATTTGTTAAAGACAAGCATTTAAGAACAACTAAAAAGATTAAGATAATTATTTATGTCAGTTAAATGCGCAAAAATCTTAAGTTAAATAGTTTCCTTGCCATTTCGCTTCAAGGAAATGTTCATGTCCATCCAATATTTTGGCATATTCTTTTTAACAAACCGAAAGCAAAACAAGCAAAAAACGGGAATGTATAGCGCCCTACGTCAATGTTTCATTTTTGTGGCTTGTACGTGAACTGGCTTTTGTGGGACTATTCTAAAAGCTTCTAAGTCCGAAACTCACCTTGTACTTTATACATTGCGTGCGACGAACCTGAAGCTTACAAGTAGACGCCAACACGACACGCAATAGACTCAAAACAATTTTCTTAATCCTCCTCTCGACCAGTACCACATGAAAAGCTTCACTGTTTTTGCGAATTTGAGATATGCTTAGACAAGATTTGTGTTCTGTGAACAAAAAAAGATTTTCTGCTTATTATCCTTATTGTACGCGGACATGCAAGGGATGTTTAAAAGTTTTTACATGCAAAATGAGAGTACAGGGCGCTGGAGGCATCTCCCTTTTCACTTACATGTTTTGTTCTGAATTAAAAAGCTTAAAAGCATTAAAATTTGTTACGGAACTCGGTAGTCAGATCATAGTCATCTATATAATTAAAAATGAATCGCCAAATTTTGAGTACAAGCAGACCTTCCGAAAGACACGGCACGAAATTGTTTTTTTTTTCTTGTGTTCGTTATTGTCAGGACCAGTTTGTGCTTAATAAAATTTGAAAACAAACTGGAAGAGGGCGAAAACGCGGGCTATTACCGGACGGGGTATTGCATATTCATGTTACTAGCTGTTGCTAGTAATAATATAAAAAGTTATAGGTAAATTCGCTCCCGAAATTGACGTCCGATGATCTTAGTGTCTGATCGCGTTCTTTGTACTGATAAATCTCGTTGCTTTGTCAAATGGACCTTTACATTGATGTTATTCTCATATATAGTCAAGGGTAGCTTTTTGTAAACACACTCGGGGCCGCTTGCGCGGTTCAGGGTTAAAAAATTAAATCGTTAACCCGAGGCTAGGGATGACAGTTCCATACGTTTTGACACTACTTAGCCCTATGTTAGCAGCTCACAAGCCCGCCTAAACTAATCAAAAAGTGAAAAGGATATTTTTTATCGTGACGATGATATTCATATTGTACCGATCGTTGTCACAATAGCATATTATGCAATAGTAGTAGGTTGTGTAATATAGTACATTGTGCATTAAGGGGCGTAAGAAGGAAATTACCAACGAGGGTCTATTAGAATCCCGACGCCGGAGGCGGCGGCTTTTAATGACCCGAGTTTGTAATCCCCTTACGGCCCGTGATACACACAATGATTTTCATCACATTGCAAGGAAAAAGTGCAAAAAATTAAATTATTTTGTGTCCAAACATTTCACAGCTCAGCAAAAGCAAGGCGCTAAGAATACAACGGAATAAAATATGGCTACCCTCCAATACAGGGGCTACTACAAAATTCGAAAATCGAAGTTCGTATCGTACCGTCCTTCTCACTCGTATTAAATAAAATTAGCGTCAGGAAAACGATATGAACTTCGATTTTCGAATTTCGTGGTAGCCCCCTGATTGTCACTTTTTTCGAGTCCTCTACCATAGATATTACTATGAACCGTGTTTAGTTTAGAATTTGAATGGTCTTACGGCCAGATTTATTCCAACATGCTAAAAATATATTTACTAAAATTATTGCAAAACAATTTGATACAAATTTAAAATATAAAAATAACGAAGTTTTATGAAGCGTGGCAAATTTTTATGGTCTAAAATTAGGGTATATCTAATTTTTAAAGATGTACATAAAACGTTGGCTGACTTGAAACCTCTTTAGTCTGAAATGACGTACCTACTAACATTTTAAAACTAAAGTCATAACTCCCTTGGGGAGGAAAACTATACGTAAATCCATAATTCCCGTGGGAACAATTGAGGCCATTGTCTTTTAGTATACAGGCATGGAATAACGTCATTGACGAGCAAATGTGATAAAAACAATATTGCGTACTAGCCTGTTACCCGCGACGCTGGAACTATGTAATTTTCCGGGATAAAACTATCCTATGTCCTTCCCCGGGACTCAAACTATCTGTATACCGAATTTCATCTAAATCGGTTCAGCGGCAATAACAGACACTTTTTTATAATCACTTAGCTTTACAGAACCTGACAGTGACTATGAACCTTGAGGTTCCGGGTTCAGGGCAGATGTTCTCAAATCTTTGCATGATAATTATGTATGTATCTAGTTATAAGTATGTTTATCCGTTGCTTTGTAACCATAACACAAACTTTAGGTACTTACTTTGTATGTGACTAGTTTATATACTTACGGAGCTAAGGAGTGGAATACTCTGCATCTGTGTTCCTTGATCACTACAATATGGCCGTCTTCAAATCTAGGGTGAATGGACATTTATTAAATAGGCGTGCTCTATCTTAGCTTCGCTTACCATCAGGCGTAATTGTGGTCAAACACAAGCCAATTTATGTATAAAAAAAATATTTTTTGAGGCAGTCGGGTTTTTCAATACTTACTATTTATTTCACCTATGATTGGTTTTTTGGAGTCTTTTTGTACTTTTTATTTCAACATGGATGCACAGAAAAAGAGACCAGCACTGGGAATCGAACCCAGGTCCTCAGCAATCCGTGCTGCGTGCTATAACCCCTACACACCACTGTCTACCTGGCTGCTGGTGGCGTGCTGGTCTCTTTTTCTGGTTTTACTGTGTCCATTCACTGCCTACCTGGCTGCTGGTGTCCCTACACGCGGTTATAGCACGCAGCACGGATTGCTGAGGACTTGGGTTCGATTCCCAGTGCTGGTCTCTTTTTCTGGTTTTTCTGTGCGTCCATGTCTCAGTTTGTATTTTCGATATTTATTTGACATAATGGCTCATGCGACCAAAGTCGTGGTTAAAAACTACTCCTAAATATACCGTGTATGATCCTATGAATGCCTACGCGAATTGTAAAGTCGTTATTTATGGCAATTTATACCATCGATATACGCAAAACACGCTAAGCATTTATCGGTGCATAAAATATCTAATCGACGTACAGGACCGCACACAATATTAAAACACCCTCTGAATGAATAAAGGTCCTTTTTGCGTAAAATAATAATGGCACTTCGGTTAAATATTTTGTTAATGTAATTAATTATTTGCTGTTATTGAAAGGTGCATGTAAATTCGGACTTTGTATGTGAAAGTTTTACCTATTTTTATTCGGTCTGGACAATATCAATGTATGTGTATTTATTTAGCGAAATATTAGAAAATTTTATTAAAATAATAAATCTAGTTTATTCACTGTTGACTATTCAAATAAACTTTTTTTAGGAGACTAAGATTGGTGTCAGTTAACATATAGATAGTGGAATGTTAAGTAATTGCAATTGCAATTGCACTCATTAAGCAAAAAAATATAAAACTTGATTTCACTTACTAATTTGACTTGCAACATTCTTCATAATATTCTAATGCATTAATAGAGTGACTGTGTCGTGTTCTAAATCTTTTAACAAGCTGCGTCGACTTGAATCGTCGCCAAATTTAAACAAATAGTTACTTTGAAGAGATAAATGTTAGAACGTAAGCCCCAACCCTTAAATCGTCAGCAACTTTAAAAGCTGCTGACTAGACACAGACGGATATAAAAATACAAAATTGTCACCATTCCCGGGCGGCGCTAACAAAAAAATACAAAGTAGGTACTAAACAAGCGGCCTCGTAAAATAATCGGTCGCCGTGACGAAAGTCGGCACGTTCAATACCCTCTCAAGAAGTATTACTCGCATTATGACGGGTCACAAAGTGAGGGCGGCGATATTGGAGCCCTTACCCAGCTCGGCGAGAAGGTGAGGAAACTTCACATAAAACCTAAGGAGGCAGGTGCAGTCCATTTTCCCGGCACCGAAATGTGCCAGTATTTCACGCTTCACGCGTCGTTACTGCTCCTTACAAGGAATACACCGGCGCGGTGGGTTACAACAAAAAGGGAAAGAATAATAATAAAACTCCAACGACACGGGGAGTCGGAGTAAAAATTCGTGTTTGCTCGAACGGCCGGAAGGTTCGTCAAACGGTCGATCTGTGATGACTGTGACTGTTCTCAACCCGCGTCGTGAAGGGACGTAACTGCTGTGAGCAGTAACTGTGTTATAGACCGACTTCCGTTTATGGTGTTCTTTTATTCTTCTTGTCAACTGGTCTCTTCCCTGAACTCCGTTCAAAGAAGATTATCCTACTGTTAATAATGACTGTTGATCCGAATTTGGTTTTTGGTGTTCTATGTAGAGTTCTGCTTATTAAGTATCATGAAGTACAAAGCAAATATAGATAGGGGTCATGACGGGATAGCTGAGTGTTTTGAGAACCTGGCTACAAAGCTTGGAGTCCCGAGTTCAGTCCCCGGTCGGGGCAGATATTATGTAGGAAAAATACGAATGTTTAAAAAGTAGACTATTGGCACTAATGCAGCTCTATAAAGAGTCTTTGCAATGTGATAAACGCTGGTGACCTGCCGGAAGAACTCGGTAAGTATGGAGCTGGTTTGAAAATTACACCACTCAATTAATATTTGAGCCCGAATTATTCAAAAAGAAAAAGGCGGAAAAGTGTTGAAAACAACACTCAGCGGTAACTCGTGAAAAATAGCGTGAGATCGCGTTATCGCGTATTATGAATCGCAGCAGATAAGGCATTCTACGCGCCTTCATTATAAAAGAGAATCCGCTGGTTAAATAACCTGTCAAGTGCGAGTCAAGCATTTTATAATTAAAAGTATGCTGAGATACATCACTATTCATAAAAATTACAAACCTTAATAATATTAAAGTGACTGCTGAAAACAAACGAATGTTGAATAGGAAGGGACTTTAAATTAATCACCATCATCGCGCGACTTAGTTCATTTTAAGCCGTCGGTCGCTTTACCCGGTCGCGGCTGCGTGTCGCAGCTCGGCAGTCTCCGACATCTAAATAGTTATTTCTGCAACTGTATCGTAATAGGGGTCCTTAAAACACGAGTGTGGTTTTATGAAACGAGGCGTAGCCGAGAGAGAACCCTGAAAAGTTAAATAGTAAAAGCTCGTGTCATTTGTCGTTGCATGCGGCGACAACCGGGGAGTGGTCAACGTTTCATTTACACTTTTTACGACGCGCACTATTTTAATAACCTGAAATTAAATACACTCAGGGTTAAAGCTTCCATTGCTTTTTATATGGTCAGCCAAGAGCTCATATAATAAACTTGGTAAGTGGGAGTAAAATTGCGTCGCGGATTCTTTTATAATCGCAGAAAACTTTGGCTCCATCCTAGTCCAATATTAATTTGAGTTTAGGAACGTTTGTAAAAATTAGTAAAAACAAAACTTTTTGAAAAATTTTTGCAAACTGAGATATAATGACAGTGGCGCCGCCCGTCTATGGGAACCCATAATTAATTATCCTTCGGAGGCCCACGTCGGATTTCGATTATAAGAATTTAATACTTAATGATAATTAGTAATAGTTGACATTTGCTTTGGTGTGTACTAAATACGAGTATAAGACGTTAATGTTAGTTTCAATTATGCCCCACTTTGACACATAATTTAGTAAATGGGGAATTTTCGGAAAAGAAAATTAGGATTTTATAGTGGCTTGTTACGCACTATTTTTGTTTAATTAATTACATAAAATACATATGCTATAAGTAAATGCCTTTGAGTTTTGAAGCCGCCTGTAGATGTCTATTTCGGGAAACAGTCCTAATAAACAATGTACCTAATATCATATTATCATTTATTATTAGTGAAGAAATATTATTTGTGATGCTATATCTTAGGGAAAAGGGATCAAGGAAAGTTCTTATTTATCCGTTTAGGGAATCTGTAATCCCTGGATACCTTTTAACGTAAGAGCAAAAGACTTGACATAGTAGAGTACAAGTATTTAACAGATCCAGAGATATTTTTTGGATTTCTCAAGCGAGCGTTTCTAGCTATGTACCTACTTAAAAGTGAAAATGAAAACGAATATAATATACTCAGCAGCAAAAAATTTTATCCACTCTACATACAAAATTACCTATTATTACTGCATACACTTTTGAGGGCCAGATTTTTTGCCTTTCAGTTATAGTACCATATTAGTGAAATGTAAATTGTATTATATTTATTTAATATAACGTTTTAAACTTTCGTGATTTTCACTCATAGTGAAAATGCCACAAACAGGACTTATCGCGCTAAACACACGAGTAATATTTATTTTATTTATTCACGAGTAGTATTTTTTTTGGTAGACGTTTTGACCACCACCACGAGTAGACTGAACGACGATACCACTTTAATATTTGGCCAAATTTGGCGTAATACCTACACTTACAAAGCAGTTCAATGGTACGGGCTTCTTTACGTTGTTTTAATTCATAGGAAAGCTCGTGGTAAAAATACAACTCGGCACAAAATGAAAAACTGACAGCATAGTCAGCTCGTTAATTAGATTGAATGTTCCTTTCCTTTACAGGGTTGCCGTCAGTCATCCTTTTTCCATCAGAATGTCGATTTTGTAAAGCCCATACTAAGGTTGCTTTTGATATTCTGAATTTAAAGCAACGGGTTATTAAAAAAAAAACTTTTTTTTAACCATAGGTATTAAAATAATTACTGTTTTTCTTAATGTTATAAATTAGAAAGTATACATACATTGCAAGTTAAATAAAAGCTTCTAACTTGTAAAAAACTTGTTTTCTGGAGTTTCGCCGACCGCTGCCGCGGCACTTTCGCTTTGCTCGCTCAGTTCACGTGCTGTAGAGTCACAATTCTTCTTAACCGCTCCTCACTTTACTTGTCGTCATAAGTAATAAATACCTACTTAATAAAAAGCTATTATTTTTAATATCAAATTTTAATCTAGATTTAAATACAATCGGAAAAATGTGTTTATTTAAAATTTAAACAAGACTAGCAAATCTCATGGCATTTATTTTTAATTAATTAGATATGCCATTTTGTGCTGTATCCAATTATTGAGATCTCTTTATTAAATAAATCCGTATTTTACACAAACGCCTTATTTGCGAAGGTCACCCGTCCAAAAGACTTCCACCATCTCAACAGATGGTGCTGCCAAGAGATGGGTTGCCAAGTCTGTTATGCCAATAACAATTAGAGTGAACCCGTAATACTAGTGGGATAGTAAACCGGAAAAAGAAACATGAAAAATTTTCTGTAATTCTTTCAGTAGGGCCCACATTTCAATTTATGCATATTTTCCATAGGAATGAAAACTCCTCTAAGGCTTTGAATAGCTTCCCTAGTTCCGAGGTCGGGTACGAAGCAATTAATTCCTGATTGTGGAGTATTGGTGCTGCCAGCGTTTGCTCGTTAATGGGGATATTTTCAATTAATAGTTTTATTGAATCATTATTATAATGATACTTTGTTTCGTCTTGGATAATTACCTACATTATGTATGTACTTTTCTTCAGTCTTGTTTGCAGTCTTAATTTATGGAATATTAGAAATAATAATTTAAGCCGAGAGCTCACTGAGAGCTTCGCGTTCGCGTTTGTAAATAACAAAAAATGTATACCTACTTCATAACCTATTTCATAACTTTACCTATGCCTGTTGGTTTTTATGATATATTCGGTCAAATTTAGGTGATATAGATAACACGATCGGATGACATGACAATAAAATTAGTCTACAAAAATTACAATAGTCAAATGTACAATCGCTGTCTCTTGTTAACTGTTATTTTCATGAGTTTTGTGCAGGTACAATAAAGAGTTATACATTAAAGAACACCATACAGTGAGTAAAAAATATTTTTTCCTTTTACATTTAAGTTCTTCGGAATTCAAAACAATCTAAAAGAAAACGAGCAAGAAGATAATAATTTTAATGTTAGAAAAGAACATTATTGAATTTTGATAATTATTTTAAATCCATTTAAATCCTATCATTACGAAACGTTGAAAAAGAAAACAATTTAACATTTTATGATACAACCGAAATTGTTCTTTTCCCTATCACGAAGTCACATATTTATCATCAACATGACTGATGCCCGTGCCCTCGTTATATTAACGAAGGCTCGTCCAGTAATTATCCGCTCATAATTAACATTTATTTAATTGCACAATTGATAAGCCTCACAGTGTCGCATTAAATTTATTAATATTAATAGTTACTGAGTGTATGAGTAGGGATTAAGTACGTGGATCGAGTTAGATATGGCTGACACGCGATGTGGCACTTTCATAATTCAGTGTCATAATAGGCTGGCACGTTAATTAGTGGAAAATTAGTGAAGTACCCGATTGGATGGCTAGGAATTGCGGGGAAAATTGTGAGGATGAAACAACTTGCACAATAAGGAACAAATTACTGGTAAATTGCTGTTGGGTTTTTATCAAGCTACTATGTAGCGGTTGCCCGTGACTTCATCTACGAAGAAAGTTTTTATCGTGCGAACTTCACAATTTTCCGGGATAAAAACTATCCTATGTCTTTCTTAAAATTTCAATTAAGTATGTCCATACCAAACAGCTGTTGCCCGTGACTTGGTTTGCGAAGAATTCGTATATCGCGCGCTCGCGGGAATAATACAAGTTTACGGTATAAAGCTATCCTTTGACTTTTTCAGAGTGTCAAACTATCTCCTTACTAAATTCCATCAGGACCGGTTGTTAACTTTAACCGTAATAGAGTTACAAACATACCATATTTTTCACTTTCTCCTTTTTTTCATGAGGAGTTAGTATGATATCTACTACGAGTACACATATCACACAGGGTGAATTATTAAGAGCCATTAGAACAGCCCATTTCAGTTTACAATTCAACAGTTAATACACGCAGAATACTACAATTTACGGTATTAATGTATCATAAAAGTTTGTATTTTATCCAAAATCAAAATCAAAGAGAGGGTACCTACGATGAAAAAGTCTAACGAAGATGGATATTTCCCATCCCTTAGGAAATAATGTCGAGCACCAGTTTTAACGGGCACGTGCCACTAACCCTCGTAATATTAAGAAATTATTATCTTAATTACGTTACTCACGGAATATAATTTAGTTTTGTTTGCCGTGATACTTAGCGCTAAATATACTTATCTTGATGATCTTTATGCCAAATATAATTTTTATTTTACGAGTTCAGGTGGAACTTATTGTTTTCTTACGTGCTTAAAACTGGAACTTTGGGTTTGTCATTTGTCCGATCACTATGGTTATTATCTCGCTGTAACTAATAAGTTTTGGTATGAACTGTTTTATTCCTCAAGGTTGAATAACAAATTAGTTTGCCTCGTAACTTACTTCGCAGCTTTCTAGAATTCAATTGTTTTACACCTAGTATTTTTAATTTCTCATATCACTATAAAATATAATTGACCTAAAAATGAAATACATGCATTTTCGTTCTCTGTACCTTTTGTCATACAACTTTGTGATTAACGAACCATATATTTTTTCAATAAGAAAGAAGTTACAAGAAGTCATAATATAACATCGATTCATCTACGTATCAGGGCCAATCAACTATTTTAGTTACCAATTGTCTCTTACCAATCGAAGATATCACATAGCTTACTTACCATGTATTCATGTACACCATCTATTATTACAGGTTTACTTATCTCATTGTTCAGTTAAGCATAACCATTGTCACGGCGAATGTATGGGTATGGGTTTTATTATCTCGAAATATATATTTATATATTTTTTAATAATCACGACATCTCTTCCCTCTCTCTGATTTTTTTAGACACTATTCATCATCATCATCCCAGCCTATATACGTCCCACTGCTGGGCACAGGCCTCCTCTCAGAACAAGAGGGCTTGGGCCATAGTTCCCACGCGGGCTCAGTGCGGATTGGGAACTTCGCACGCACTATTGAATCGCTTCGCAGGTTTGTGCAGGTTTCCTCACGATGTTTTCCTCCACCGCAAAGCTCGTGGTAAATTTCAAATGTAATTCCGCACATGAATTTCGAAAAACTCAGAGGTGCGAGCCGGGGTTCGAACCCACGACCCTCTGCTTGAGAGGCGATAGGTCAAACCACTAGGCCACCACGGCTTCTTCCTCTTCTCTCTCCTTTTATAGATAATGCTACGGAACCCCGGACTCGCACTTGGCCGGTTTTGTTTGATTGACAAAAGATTAGAAAAATATCTTTCCAATATTTTCTGATGATCTAAGTGAAGGACTAAATAGCTTTTTTTTACCTAGTAATATACCCAATTCTGAATTAACAAAACCCTCTTGTGTTCCATACAATTCAACTCTTTTAAAAGTTTGCGAATGCTTCACTCTTTTGTTTTTGTTAACTATTCTGTTCTCACAACGACGTCGGACCAGCATGTCAGTAAAATGACGCATGTGAAGCTGAAATTGTTATGCACATAAGTCATTTTGTCGTAACATTGCAGGTGAATAGGACCTCTCGGCCAGACAATGCGTTGATTGGTAGAAATGAACAATAAAAACTGCAGGACAATACGATCGGATGGGAAATATGAATTAAGTGCATTGACATTATCATAGCTCTCTTGTAGTTTTGTTCGTGAGTTGTTTTTAAATTTTGTTGGCTCCACAAACTGTACCTTCACGAATGAAAGAAGAGAAATTTTATTCTAATCGATTAATTTTATAAATACCATACTCACTTTATTTTATTTCTCCATACTTTCATATCTATCTTCACTGTTAATTAAGCATATGTAGATAATAATTTATGCTAGCGCTTTTAGCCTGCGTGACACAGAGTTCTCTAGTAACCCCATTGCAGTGCAGGCAAACGTGTTACATAAATTATTGTAAAATATTATTATGTTATCTTATCTTATAATATTGTAAATGTGAAAATGTGTGAGTATAATGGTAGATAATGCGCGCGTATGTGTGTATGTGTGATTGTTTCTCCTTCACGCTAAAACGGCCGGGCGGATTTGGAGGGAATTCGGTATGTAAATAACTGGATGTCTAGAATAACTTATAGGCTACTTTTTATCTCGATATTCTTACGGGGTTGGCACATAGGTGAATTCACACAATCACGCATGTGAAATTCCATTTCACCCTCTAAATTTAAAGTAATGAAATTTTGCACGGTTAAATTAAATCATGACTGCGATAGTATTTTATAGGAATTCGCATGGTATATAATATAAATTCAAGAATTTCAGTTCAACTACCAATGCCAACAGTTCACTCAAACCAGCCACAAGAAAAGGCTAGTTAAAAAAAAAACAAAAGCACAATCAAACTCAACGGCACAAAATCGTAAAACAAAACCGTAACTACACATAATTCACACCTCTTGTACGATTCTAATAAAGGTACCGCTTTTACGGCTTCTGGTACCGCTGCCAGTCACCATCAATGTAATTTATGGGACGGTAAAGAAGAGTAATTCTGCTTATTAATTTTGCGCGGGCGCGTTCAAGGTGCGGCTTCCCGGCTTACATGACTACGGCTCTTTAATCACTGGCGTTTCGTTCGCCAAAAAGCGCTATTCATCACCCAGACGCGCTCTATGGCGTTTTATTAGCTCAACTTCGGTATTGGTTGGCAGCCATACCCGTGTGATTGTTGTCGGAGCATTGTCCAGGCACTATAACTATCGTTATAATCCTACTAGGTACTTGTGTATACTCGAACTTGGCCGATCTATTACTAGCTAAGTATATAGAAATGTGAAAGCAATTTTATGCTAACATTTTTATGGCATACGAAGTTTTTTCTATTTTTTTCTGTACAAGTGCTATGAGGACTTATTACTTGCTAAATATCAATTGTATGTTTGCACAATGTTATCACGTGATCGTGGACGGGTACTTAATTTTTTCAAATACCCATACCTTCACTTACAAGGAAATAGTCTTTAGGCGGATCGACACATAGTCACACAGACAGATTCCTTATTCTTCTTAGTCAGTCATAATAAGGTATTTTTTTTTTGGTTTTAAATTAGGAATCCTCCATCGCGTATCGTGGTTATAGAACTCATAATAATATAAATTATATTATGCGCAACCGATTTAAACCAATAATTGACTGAGGCGTAGATAATCAAACAAAAATTTCTCATTAGAATATAACAACATAATGTAACAGATAATATAATGCCATAATTTGGTATTCTATTAACAAAGTCTAATTATGTACTTAACACTCATTACAGCGATTAATATAATTAATTAATCCAATTATTATGCAGCTGACTCAAGCGACAGAATAAATATGTGAAACGTTGAGCAATAATAATCATTAAGAATTATAGTTTAAATTGTTTAAAAAAACGAACCTAACTTAACCTAACCTCTACGGTGATCTCTGCACTCTGATTGGCTGGCCGATGGTACGAGTAAAACACGGCACTAGAGTTGGCAAGCTAATATTTTGATTGATACGAGTATCAATAATCAATATTGTAATCGCAAAGCATAATCGTTTTAATGGGGAATTGGGGACGTGCCGCCGGGTTTTTTATAGCCAGTGGGAGTCCGACACTGTGCTCAATTGCTATCAAGTCGAATAAAAAAATTAAAAAAAAACTGTCGAGATCCTCCCTTTCTAGTCGTTCACAATGGTGCTTTTTCGACTGTACGCCCCCATCCTATAAACACTTGATATCAAATTTAAAATCTAAAATCAAGTAAACAAAAGCAAATTACCAGTGTCTTTTTCCCGAATACTGCCTTTTCGCAACGTAACGTTTGGCAACCTGTTTTATTTCGCAAACTCTAAAACTGTAAATATTTCAGGATTTATTTTAGGGCCATCGTGTAGAACCCATTAGGTTAGGTTAGGTTAGTTTTATAAAAATCCTGAAATATTTACAGTTTCAGAAATATTAAACAGTTGGGAAATGAAAAGTTTCGAAATGAAACAGGTTGCCAAACGTTATTCGCCGAAACATTAGTAAACCTCTTTTTCCATTAAGATGACTCGATCCCAAAAAAAATAGTTTTTAGGAAAAAAAATGCATAGTCATTAATAACTCAAATACCTAACTAAAATAATTTTGTTAGAGGACAAAGGGACAATAAAGCAGCAGCAACAGGTTTCAAATTTGCTGATCTGTCACCACTGGCAAGGGAACTCATACTGCCTTTGTTAAAATTCAAGAATATGGTCAAAACACACATTTTGGTAACAATATAAAGGCATGGATAGCATCGAAAAAAGCCACAACAAACTCGTATAAATAAATATAAATCACACATACCTACTTGAAAATTATGAGTAAATAAGTACGTAAATTCATTAACATGATCAAAAGAAATATTAAAATAAGTCGTTTCTGAATATACTAGGCGACATCAAAAGGAAATAAAGAAAACACGTAGTTATTTTTGTTTTTTCATCGCGTTTCAATATATTTTCTCTTATATGAAACGGACTCTCGGCTGCTTCCACTACAACGACAATAATCAAAGTGTAAAACATAACATGAAATATTTATTTATTATTCAAATCACACCACAACATTATATTATATTGAGATCTAGCCCACAGGGAAACAGTGCGCCCATGAATACAGGAATAAATAAACCATATCTTATATCCCACAAAGTTTCTCATAAAAAGTGAAATAAAGGGAATCGCGAGCAGCGTTATCCATATATATGATTTACGATTAAGGAGGAATAGGTATTTGCTGATATTTTCATGATTTATCTACAGGCGCGAACTTACTCGTCGTTAGACTGAATTGCTTTTGTTTAAAATAATGGTTCACCGAATTTCTTATTGATTTATTTTCAATATTCAAGGTGGGCCCTGTAACAGGAGCAAAAAATTAAACCACAGCTTCCACTCTTTATCTTGAGCCAATTTAGTTCTACAACTTTTGAAAATAACTTGTATTATGATTTTTATTATAGTTAAGAGTTTAATTGGACAAGCAATTTATTGTGAAATCCGTCATTTTGTTACGTGACAGGCGATGTCATATAGGCTATTGGATGCCGTGCATTAAAAATAACATTTAATTTGTTTGGAATAAACACAATGATAAAATTACTTCATTTTTGAAAGTTGCAAAACTAAAGTAGTTACTTTTGAGTGGCAGAACCTGTGTTTTAATTTTTTGCTCCTGTTACAGGGCCCACCCGGTATAACTTCTGACTGTTTACTTATCCTAAAACAAACGTTTAGGTACCTACTGCAACAAAATATTTTGAAAATTAATTCATTCCACAGATTACCTTAGGGGTGGCTCTTTCCTCGGTCAATATTATAGGCATTTACATACCACGAGGTAAATCAAACAGCCTTTTTGTATTTGTAAATATAGGTCTTTAGGTTAAGAATAAGTTCGTTTTAGTTTAGTTTTTCTTTTCTTTTGTAGTTATCTATTTGTTAATTTTTATGAATTAGCACGTGCTCATCGTAATTTTTGATACAAAATGCTGACTCGGCTCTACTTACAACAATCAATGTTTAGTCTACCACAAATAAAAATCCCGAATAACATTTACCAGGTTGTTGAGGCAAACCGCCCCAACCACCGTCAGAAATGATTCGGATCAATTTCAAAACGTCTTGTACTTCAACTTCAACTTGAAGAAACTGACCTTGTACCAGGGTGGTAGTTTGTTACTAATGTCGCGTTCACATCCTGTACACCTGCATAAAAATGATAATGAGGAGGTTCCACCCTGGTACGCGATTCAGTTTCACACACCATGTAAACCCGGCACTGAGCAAGGTCTGTGAGATGAAAAAATATTACGCATCATAAAGGTTAATGTTAACAAGGTATAGTTTATCGCTCTTTCTATTACCTATCGTAATGTTATATACATACTCGATTAAACGGCGTCGTTTATTTGGTGTGCTCCATAAAACCTGAATATTTACTACCCTTAGCAGTGCAACGATAACTTTTCAAACGAGCAGCTATTAAAGCGTCACGTTGAAGTCTACCTAATCTTTATAAAAAAAAACTGAAACGGGTAACATTCATAAAAAGTTACAAAATTATTATAAAAAAGATGTTTTGTCTGTGTGTCATAAAAATCAAATTTTAAATTGAGATTTAAAGACAAATTAATGACAGGACCGGATTTAGGGGATGGCATCCGTGGCTACAGCCATGGGGCCTCAACGAGGGAGGGTCAGCTGTAATAAAGGTTTAAAAAATCAAATTTAGATGTTTACATTTTTTTTTGCAGTATTTTTTTCTCTATAGGGCTTGTGATCCATTGCACCGAGGCCACGAGAACATTTATATCTGGCCCTGGTTTAGTTGGAAAAAGCTTAACGAGATTATATCTGACAAAACTTAACATCACTATACGCCGGAAGACATCCTCTGTTGAACGAAAGCTTCCTCCTCAGAACGCCACAAAGAATGATAACATTATGCCAACAGCTTCACTGATTGCCCGCAACTCTCGTGATAACATAGTAGGAAGGCCTGCCAACGTTATTTGGTAGAAGAGTCAAACCGGTGTTCGTGCACCGCTTGAGAACCAAAGCTAACACAAAGGCCAAAAACTATAGCTGAAAAAAAAATTGGCTAATTCCTAATCCTAGGGGTATTTTTAGCGCTTGAGAAATAAACTAGTGTAATTTAAAGAATCTAGCCCGGCAGTTTAGGCTGAACGTTGACATTCAGTTTCTCACTAGTCACGTTACTCATTTATACGTATAGATCGATAAACGCAAGTATGTCACGGTCTCAGTTATGTATGTATCTCAGAGTTTGACAATTGTATTAAGAGAAGTTTCCCTGCCTGCGTCAGGTATTCGTTTGGGATATTGCTGTCTTTATCGCTCGTGACATAAGCGCTCGCAGCCGTCCCCCCCCCCATGCCTTCTGCAACGACGTCCGTAATTTATATCGAGACAGCTGTAGGCTTTTCAAGATTTGGGCGGTTGTATTTTGGGTTTCGTTGTCCTCATATTATACGAAAAGTATGGCACAGAAATCAATTATATTGTACAATCAAGATATTCGTTATATTTTCTATTGCTGTAGTTTTTTCGATTTTTGTAAAAATGCTTTATTTGTAATTCTCGCGAAAAGTTGACTTCTTTTTTTAGTTGACTTTTGAGCTCCTGTAATACTGACATCTGAAAAACCTCAGGCATAGATAATTACGTCTAGTCCATACTTACAAAATTTCATCTATTTCTGTTGCCTAGTTTTGAAATGATACCGGGACTACGTTTGTATGGAGAATGGAACGAAGATACTTCTCTTAAAGAATTTCCATACATACACAATAGGTACGGTTCCTGGGTACGGTGATTTATCCGTGAATCATTTTAAAAGTAAAGCCATTATTACATTATGAAATAAACATGAAATATCGATGATAGTGCTCATCATGGAGGATGCTGATCCCCGTTAAATAACGGGCGGGTGATTGATGGGCCACTAAATAATCTTATCGGGGTATCAGATGCCACGCTTTTAGCCGCAGCTTGCTTGAGTAAAGCTTTATTGGATTTTTTCTTAGTAGGTCGGTACTACTACTATTACAATACTATTTCTGGTGTACAGTACGAGTAAAGTCATTGTATTGTATTGTAGGTACCAAGAAATCTTAAGCCAAATATAAATATAATATACTATAGAATATACACACACGAACATCACGCCTGTATTCCCAAATGGGGTAGGCAGAGCACACGAAACGTTACCGCTTTGGAGCCACTTTTAGCAATTTTTGGTTTTAAGTTTGACATAAACGGTACAGTAGTGACAGGTTGCTAGCCTATCGCCTACGGTATACCTTAACATATATCCTCAGTCGCCTCTTACCACATCCACGGAAGAAATGGAGAGATGTACCTAATTCTAACCCGACACCACACGGGCAACTATGGAATATACGAATAGTGGATGAATAAACTTAGTTACAAATTTATAGCCATAACTTTTAACTTAAATGTTATGTTTCCGATACTCTTCCCATTCCGTCCCACCGTATCGTTAACCGTTACAGTTAACAGTATCGAATCTTAAATACTCACATACAAAAAAATAAGTCTATATATTTTACCGGACTACGGCAAAGCAATAGCAAATTAAACGTAAAAATCACCAAATATCACACCACTCTCTTCATCAATGTATGTAGGGCAATGTTATGACTGATCATAAACAACAAACAATCTCTGAACAAACAAATTAAAATAGTGGGGCGTATCTGAGTAAATTATATACATAAATAGCATTTATAAAATATGAGCGGTTGACTGTTGATAGACACTCGCCCCCGGATTTTATTTTGTCTGATTTACGCCCTAACGTACCGAATTATTTTTTAGCTTATTTAGTGTGTTGTGAAAAAAATTTAAACCACCATTATGTGGCGGTGGCCAACTTGGATTTACAACAAGATACTAAATTATATCAAATTGCATTATAGTACTGTTAACTGTTACCTACCTAAAATTATATTATGCAATACGAGTATACCTACAAGTTATTCTCACAAAATCGTACAAAAATATGCTCAAGTATAGCTAAAAGTATTTATTTGTCTCTTATTTATAATTAATACTCAAGCGATTTCATTTCTTAAAATATTTTACGTAAAATTTTTGTGTCAAAAAATTTAAATAATAAAAAAATACAAAACGATTGTGATAGCAAAAAAAACTCTTTTGAAACCTCCCGCGTTTAAATTACGTAAAGACACTTTTTCGTGTTCATTTTTTTTTTCGGCTGGATGGCAAACGAGCAAGTGGGTCTCCTGATGGTAAGAGATCACCACCGCCCATAAACATCTGCAACACCAGGGGTTTTGCAGATGCGTTGCCAACCAAGAGGCCTGAGATGGGATACCTCAAGTGCCAGTAATTTCACCGGCTGTCTTACTCTCCACGCCGAAACACAACAGTGCAAGCACTGCTGCTTCACGGCAGGATTAGCGAGCAAGATGGTGGTAGCAATCCGGGCGGACCTTGCACAAGGTCCTACCACCTGCAAAAATCAAAACACTTCTACTCGTACTCGTAAATCAGTATTTCTTTGCTTTTTAACTAATTCAACAACAATAACACAAAATACTACGACTCTTTATTTATTAACTCCACATGTAAGTCAGAACAATAGTACCTACACCGGTACACCTTGCCCATTGACGGCGATTTAGGCCAAATTTTCTACCTATAGTTTAAGTTTTATTGTGTGTTTTTGTTTATTCTGTTGAGCAATTGAATTGAAATTCCAAGATTCACCTAATTTCCCGTGGAAATTCCCAAAAATTACATCTTGGTCTTCATCAAAATTGCATTACAACAGTGCTAAATATCACGACTCTATATCATCGACTCAGCGGATGAGATTTCGAGATTTTATACCGTTCCCGTGGGAATGTCGAGATAAAAATTAGCCTATATGTTATTCTCGATATCCAACCTGCATACCTTTCATACAAAATTCATCGAGCTGTTTTAGCCTGAAGAAGTATACCAACTTTGTACCAGCTGTTACCAACTGTTTTGTTTGCATCTTCGCGCTCACCTTCCATCGATCACGATGCTAACACCGAAGCAAGTTGTGTGCATGTGTAATAAAAAGCACCGTAAAACGTTTATCTTACACGTTAAGTTATTGATAGCGCGTTATAAACTTTATGAAGTTGTTAACTTTTATAACAACGATATCGGCCGCAACTCGCGCCGAACACTTGTGTTATGGCTACAATAAAATTGTTTCGTGGGACACCTTTAGTAGACATTGATGGTAGTTAGTTAATGGTAATCTGTTACCATTGTTTTTTTTTGTAGTTACCTTAACAACTACATTTGTATTGAATTATGAATCATCATTATCAGCCGGAAGACGTCCACTGCTGAACAAAGACCTTTAGAACGCCACAATGAACGACAACTCAACCTTGCATCCACCGGAATTAAGAATGCCTTTGCAAAATTTTATATCTTCAGATTTAGCGATTCAGATTTTAGAGTTTCGCATGCGTACATACATCCTGCCTAGAGTATTGGAATAAAACTTAGCCCGTGTATTATTCCCAGATAGTCCGGGCATTCGAGAGTTGAGGGGTAATAAACACACACGCTCACAATCTTTGCATTTATAATATTAGTAGAGGATTAACATTTTAATCTAAGTTAAAATGGAAGATTATTTTGGCAGTGCGCTCTTAAAGAAAGACTGTCGTAACAGCTAAGCCAAGCTTCCCTCCTAAGCCAAAGGCGGTTTACTAATGTTTCGGCGAAAATTATTTAGCAAATTATCAGCTCTCAAACTATTTATCCCATATTTTTATTTAGGCGAAATGTTATTTCCCAACTCAACGTTTCGCACTGATATCATTTCCCAACTAATGATTTGATAAATTATTATTATGCAAATTAATACCTGTTGTTTTTTAAGATGTAATTTATGGTTTCGTCAAATGTATTGATTGGCATACCTTAATTTAGCAACATATTGAATGGCATCTGACCTACTTTCCTAGTGGCAGTTATCCTGGCTTCTATAAAAAAAAACTAATATCGAAGGCTAAGGCGGGAGCGAAGCGGAGCGTAGCGAGCAAGATAGTTCGGAGCAGAAGCTACTTGGATAGTTTAGGTTCAGAAGGCTATGGCGGGAGCGAAGCGGAGCGTTATTGGAAGGAGATTTCTATAATTGCGGTAGGTATATGTGCAATCTATTTATTTTTATTTAGTAACTGGGTGATCTGACGCTTAAACAGTGCACGAGCTACCGAAAAGCTCTTGTTCTATGAGTCACAAGCCTACAAAGTGGCGCGTGGACCCCTCCTTTCGTTCTACTCGTCGGGATCGCGAACAGCGCCGTAGTTCTGGTACTATATGACGGGGCACGAAACTTGATACCTTCAAGAAGATCATGGCAGTCATAGCCACCGTTACATATATTTGATTATTATTGTAAGCCTAGAACAAACTCAAAAGCTTTGGATATGCGTAATCAAAAGTTTTCTTACTTATTATGTTAGAGTTACATAAGCTAAGCCTTCGTAGCTAACCGCACCAACCCTTATTGGGCAACATACTAAATCGGTCTCTATGTACCGATATCGGTTGTAAATCGACAAACATAAATCCCGGTAGGCACTCTTATCGCACTGACCGTGATATATTATTAGTTGGCGACTTCTCGGCCCGTGCTTTTGTTATACAGCCATAACGAGACTAATTTATCGTACCTAACCTACACAAAGAAACATTACTTTTTGCGCGACCTTTACACAGCGGCTTCGGGGACCCGGTTTAGTTTTAAGAGTTGTTCCTTTAATTAGTGCGAGTAGCGCTCGGAAATTCAAATTCCATTTTATTTTACATCTTTTAACGAGCAATTCTTGTATATTTATTTATTTCGGGGATTTCGGAAATGGCTTTAACGATTTCGATGAAATTTGCCATATGAGAGGCAAACGGGTCAATCTAACTTGGTCCTATTTCTAAGAAAACGCTTATTTTTGCGTTTTTTTTTTGTGTAAATTTCACGTAGAGATTTCAAAATTCAGTAGCTCTACATCAGAATGGTGGTTCAACGGCTAAGTGTTGGACTTGTAAACTGGATGTCTCGGGTTCAAATTTGGGTCAGTCGTGATTCAGTTTTTTATTTTCCTTTTTATTCGAGTATTTTAGTTTCCGTTTTACTTTTAAAGCTTGTTTAAATTTTGTATCTCCTTTACTTACTTACCATTGTTAGTAAATTAGTAGGTAAGTGGAGTACGAAACTATTCAAACGGTTTAAATGACCGAGGTTTGGTGCCAAGAAACCAGAAATAAGTTAATAGGTATAACGTCTGACTTTCCTTATTTTCGATCATTCCGTAATCTTATATGTACTGCAATTATTAAGACAGAATAAAACAAAAATAAAATTAGATAAATAGATAAGTAATGCATTTTATTTGATACCTTTAAAGGAGCACTTTTCCTATTTTTATTTATTTAAGGAATCTCAGAAACGACTCAAATATTGCGGTAAATTTTGCTTTGTGAATTGTATAGAGGCAAACAATCGATGTACCTAGGCTTCATCTTTGAGAAAACCTGTGTTTTTGATTTTTAGAACAAGTAAAGCTTGATCATCCAGGTACTTATTGTTAATTGGCTACCTGGACAAAAACATACTTAAACTTAAAACTTAAATAATAAATCTCTTCTAAGGTAAGGCAGATATACGTACTCCTGTATATCAGTATCTATCCTCTGCGAAAGCTGGTTTATTATTCCATTTTATGAAAATAACCTTAAAAATCTTAACATGATAGAGAAGGCTGGCTAAACTCAGGCCTGCTAGTCACAAATTGAAAGGCACAAAGACAAGGCATTTGAATTTGCCGACCAACGTGTTGATCAGCCAACCGGCTGATAATACGACTATTTTTTGTACTTAGATACCTACCTCTGAAAGTAGTGACCCTGCACCGCCTCAGACTTAAAAAAAATGCCCATCTAGACAATCTATCGGCCATCCTTGATGTAGGAGTTCGATCGAAAGGTTTCTTTCATCATCATCATCATCATCTTGCCAGCTAACCTGCTGGATCATAGGCTCACCAGTTGCACGTCACTGCCACGATCCTCGGCAGTCTCATCCAGTTCTTGCCAGCTAACCTGCGAAGATCATCGCTCCACCTAGTCTGAGGGCGTCCTACGCCACGCTTGCCGCGTCGCGGTCTCCACTCAAGAACTCGTTTGTCCCAGCGGTTCTTCGACTTTTCGAAGGTTTCTTTAACAGCAAATATCGTACAGTCAAAGTTGTTGCGCAACAAAGTCGGTAGCTCGCTGTTGCTTTCTGGAGCCCCCGGGATCCTAGTTGAGTCCAGAACAATGTATGTTTCGCGCCACGATGTTTATGTTAATGCATTACGCATTACTCACTCTCGCGAATAAATCGTCTCTCATGCATTAAACATGTTAGAACTCTTAAATAATAAGAAAAGTTTCGGCTCCAAGGTACTATTGTTTATTCTATTCATTCTCTTTAGAGGTTGAGATTGGAAAGGTTTTTTACACCCGCCCATTTACAGGGTCGGGATACGTTCGTTGTATTGAGAGGGGAAAAAATAGGAAAGCCGCTTTGTCTTCAAACGTCTGTTATTTTCTTGAAAGGTAGTTACTATAAAAATGAACGCGTCATGAATTTAACATTGAAAGATGTTTGCAAGCATTAATGATATTACGGAGCGCGGTTCTCATTTGTAACGTGCTTGGTGGACCTTTGCGTTATCAAATTGATGTAAGAAATAGGGATCAGGGTTCAGTTGCGTTTGAAGTTTTACAAGCTATGAATATAAATCTAACTTCGCGATTAACTAATGAATTTATTCCAGTACCAACATGTATTTAAAACTCAACTGTCATTATCATCACACTTCGCTCACGCGTTTCGAACTCACCCAGAGTGCATCATCAGAGCAACGCAACCGTTCACCGTGCTACCTGATGTTAGACTCACTCAGATGTTTTAGTTCATTAATATGGACTTCCGCAAAGGCTCGACTCAATAAAGTACTATTTTTTTTTTTTATTTGACTGGATGGCAAACGAGCAAGTGGGTCTCCTGATGGTAAGAGATCACCACCGCCCATAGACAACTGCAACACCAGGGTATTGCAGATGCGTTGCCAACCTAGAGGCCTAAGATGGAATACCTCAAGTGCCAGTTATTTCACCGGCTGTCTTACTCTCCACGCCGAAACACAACAGTGCAAGCAAGCACTGCTGCTTCACGGCAGGATTAGCGAGCAAGATGGTGGTAGCAATCCGGGCGGACCTTGCACAAGGTCCTACCACCTGCGAATACTAGTTATGGTTTTGGCCCGCAGTATATATACAGCTAATATAATACCTATTGATGGATGTTAATCGATTCAATGTTTGGGTGATTTAATAATAATAATAATATTTATTTATCTTTCATAAAATACAATTTTAACAAATTAATAATTATTCCAGATTAGGTCCAGTGCTCTCCTCATCCAGCACCTTCGCGCCACTTTGAACAGGTTGTCGGTCCACCTCATCTCCTGTCTTATCTACCAACGTTTCTCTGCCCAGTTCTGGGTCTCCACTCCATCGCGGCCTTCCTCCATCACTCCTGCGGCTGATTTTATACACTTTGTAACAACTGCCTTATTGAGAAGAACTAAGTAGAACAATAAACATCAAATTACAGACTACAAATAAAAATCTGACTTTGCTTTCAATACAATACATTTTAGGGAGATAGCGGTAGTTGCAGAAACAGTCGTTAAATATATACTTTGTTGGTGCTGAACCAACAATGTTGAGGACAGAAACACTTACAAAAAAAGCTCTGCGACTATTTTGTAAGCATAGGTATATTGAACAGAAAATTAATACCTTCTAATGTCTGTTTTATGAGCATTGCACAAAAAATAGTACCTACTTTGGTACTCGTAGAACTGGATATGAAAAAGTTTTACTGAACCAATATTCACACGTCAGAGTAGAACTGCATAGACTGTAAAAATACTTCTACTAGTCACTGTGTTGTGCTACTAAAGGAAAAATTTTAGGGTTCATAGTTTTTAGGGTTCATTACCTCAGTCGGCAAAAACGGAACCCCTATAGGATTACTTTGGTGTCTATCTGTTAATACCTTATTTCTCAGGAACATGTCTTTCTTATAAAAGTGTCGTCCTTTTTCTCAGAAAAGCATCCCGTACATTTACATTTTGTTTAGGAGCAGGGCTCTACTAACACTGTATATTTATAGATTCCCACAAATTTCGTCTCCTCGATATGCAAGACCGACTCGCACATGGCCAGTTTTTTTATTCCAAATATGTATATTAAACCTTTACTGTATTGTTAGAGCTTCTGGGCAAATGCCTTTACGTTATAGACCTCCGCATCTTCCTATCCAGTGCTACATCCGGCCACTTGCTCAGTTACACATCCAAGGTCATTGTCTAACTCTTTGGCACTCGCGATTGCATTTACCATCTCTTTCCATACCGTGTGATAAAAAGAAGTGTTGAAAACGATTGAGATTCCGAGTGCGTTAGACCAGGGTTTCTCAAACTTATGGTTCCACGTACCCCTGTTAAAGTTTCTAGACGACAGCGAACCCCTGCCCCAACTACTAGTTGAAATAAAAAATACAAAAAGACTCCAAAAACCAATCTTAATCATCTTGCCAGTCTTGCAGCCACCATCAAATAAATCTTGTCGCGAACCCCCTACCGTCGAATAGCGAACCCTAGGGGTTCGCGTACCCCTTTGAGAAACCCTGCGTTAGACAATAAGCCCCATTGTAGACGTCCGTTGTTTTCACCGGACAACGGACCGTTTTTTTGCCGGACTTGCGGTGTTGTTTGGCTTACAATGAATGTGTGTACTGTACATGCACTGGACACTTGTCCGGCGACTTGATTTCGCCGGTTGCATCGCCTCCTCCCCTCGGCGCGACGGACACCGGTCCGGCGTAAGAAAGGCGGTCATCCATGCCAGTATATTGGTGTATGTAGACGCTACCGGACGTATCGCCCGTTTTCTGTTGATTAGCCGCCGTCTACTTGTATACAAGGATATCCTTTTATAGATGGTCTGTTGTCCGGTGAAAACGTTCAACAGTTCTCTTTCTTCTGTCACTTTCCCAAAATCGGCAATAAAAGAAAAGTAAATATGTGCGTACTTTACTTAATTAAATTAGCTAACTCCGTACCCCACAACAATAAGTATTCACACATAAACGTCCACCCCAACACGCAGGGCCCATCCGGATTCAAAGGAATAAGAAAATTACTATTCAGGAAGTTTATTACTGCTGTAAACGTTAATGAGACAGGAGTTGACTCGGTCCCATCAGTTATAGGATCGGATGACATAAATTCTAATAGGAGGCCGCCGTGGTTCTAATTTTATGGTAGAATAAATTCTACTGATGACGGGTGTCCGTCTCCAAGCCAACCTTAGTAATATATATTAGATGTCTGCAATTGCTATCAGATTTTCTTTTGCAATAGAGTTTCAGCTCAGGACACTGTGACTAAAGCAGGCTTGCGCCGGGGTTAATTAACTACGTAACTCTGAGTCAACTGCTAACCCAGGGTTAAGTAGTGACAAAATGTATGGAACTGTCATCCCTAATCCAGGGTTTGCGATGGAATTTTTTTACCCTAGATCATACAAGCGGCCCTAAACAATCCAGCTCAACGACCAGATGGCCTAGTGGTTAGAGAACCTGACTACGAAGCTTGAGGTCCCGGGTTCGATTCCCGTGTCGGGGCAGATATTTGTATGAAAAATACGAATGTTTGTTCTCGGGTCTTGGGTGTTTACTATGTATTTAAGTATGTATCTATCTATATAATTATATTTATCCGTTGCTTAGTACCCATAACACAAGCTTTGCTAAGCTTACTTTGGGACTAGGTCAATTGGTGTGAATTGTCCCGTGATATTTATTTATTTATTTATTTAGCTCAGAAGACCTTCTAACCCTAAGTCACGACTTGCCATGGAAATAACTAGTCCATGTTATGAATCCAACATTATTTATATCCATTACATGGATTTTAGGGTTAACCTAAGTGTATACTTTAAAAAATTGATTAGAATTATGTCGAATTAAAAATTAAGGAATGAAATAAATAAGCCAACAGTGCCCTCTGTCAATTAAATACACACACCCTAGGATTTTCAACGTTGCAAACTTGCTATTTTCTTTCAGTTCGGAGATTTCATTTAGGTTCTGACCTCAGCCTGCAGAGGCACAACAAAATAAAACATCAAAGGAGATAGAAGTCGCAGTGCATTTAATGTGTCAAACAGCGTTAGAAATTTCCACAACGTAATTAGGCCCACGACCGCCTTTTACGATAATTAACCAAACTTATCTGGATCTTTCGTAGGCATCCTTCTTTATTGTTATTTAGTTCCCTTAAGTCGAGTAACCTAGATCAGTTGTACTTAAAGTTTTTTTAAGAGAGCAGGTTTTTTGTGAAGTTTGTCAGACAATGTTATGCTTGAGGAAACAAACTGAAAATTTTAATGTTTGACTTAATCGAGATTGTTTTATTATAATGTGTAATTTTTTTACTGGGAATTTTTATGAGACCGGGGGCGTTTGTTTTCCTATTTAAATATCTTTTTTCTGTAGGTATTACGTACCTTAAAAGTAGAACTTATTTTAACGGAAAAAATCTTTATAATTTGATTGTCAGTACTTTATCATGGACCAACAAACTTTTAATATAAAAGAGTCACGTTAAATAGTTCCTGCTTTTTATTATTTATTACACACTTCCCATTAGCTATTTATGATGTTTAATAAGGAATTTGATATCGTATATCGTTTTACTATTTTAATTGTAATCAATGTTTAGTTTATTTTATACTTATAATTACATACCTAATTAATTATATACCTGTGTTTTCTGTACTGCTTACTATGTTGGTGTGTAATAAAGAGTTATTGTATTGTATTGTATTGCAAGTACTTTTCAAGCGTTCTGTGTCACATTTCCCAAACTATTTATCCCATATTTTTATTTAGGCGAAATTTCATTTCCCAACTCAACATTTCGCACTGATATCATTTCCCAACTAATGATTTGATAAATGATTATTATGCAAATTATTACCTGGGATTTTTTTAAGATGTCATTTGTGTTTTCGCCAAATGCGTTGATTGGCATTCCTTAATTTAGCAAGCAAACAAGCAAGCAAGGCAATGTTTTTTTTCCGTTCTGTTACAAAAAAACCTAACATCGAAGGCTAAAGCGGAAGCTACGCTACGCTTCGCTCCCGCCTTAGCCTTCTGAACCTAACCTATCCAAGTCGCTTCTGCCTAGTCTCGTCTTGCTCGCTCGCTCGCTTCGCTCGCTCACCGCCACATAATTTAACATTTATTCTTTTTATTATATATCATGACTTATATACCTACCTTATGTGTAAAAATTGGCCAAATGTTATTTGACTATTTGTTATTTGCCTTAGCCAATCATTTGCTATATAATTGTTTGTCACATAAAAGTGTGATGAAGTAAAATTTTGCAATATAAAAATGTTGCGAAATAAAAAAATGCGAAGCAAAGTTATGCCAAGGATTGGTTTGCCAAATGAAACTTCGGCGAAAGGTTGGTTGCTAAGTGAAATTTGGCGAAAAATATTTCGCCGATAAGGCAGTACACCGATAAGATCACTATTATCAAAATAAGATTAAACACGAAAGTTAGTATGACAAAGTTTCTAGTACCGATACCTATTAACTAATTCAATACTATTGAACAAAACGAATGATTTATGAGTAAAGTTTAAATTTGGGCCCGACCACCGGCGCAGTTTATCCGGATTGCAAACTTTAATCGGATTTCAGCAAATCCATTTACTTTAATTGAATCCCGGAAGATGGTTGTCAGAGGCAAGCGATTGTATTTTCATTGTCACCGGTTAATTCGTCCGGGCGGGTAAATATGTTGCAGTTTAAGGGTAAATACGTTGCAGTTTAAGTGCCTGTTTCACCGCTCATTGATAAATTTTATTTGACAGATAAATGTGATACCGTCTCCGTTGATTCGGACAAAACAAACAGAGGCAGGTGCAGGTAGTTAGAACCTTGTGCAAGGTCCGCCCGCATTGCTACCACCATCTTGCTCGCTAATCCTGCCGTGAAGCAGCAGTGCTTGCACTGTTGTGTTTCGGCTTGGAGAATAAGACAGCCGGTGAAATTACTGGCACTTGTATCCCATCTTAGGCCTCTAGGTTGGCAATGAATCTGCAATACCCCTGGTGTTGCAGATGTTTATGGGCGGTGGTGATCTCTTACCATCAGAAGAGCCACTTGCTCGTTTTCCATCCAGTCGAATAAAAAAAAGAGAAGGCATCATCATCTTACAATTAATCAATGAATGGTGAAGGGTTAATCTTGCACTACAGCCAGTGATTGGAGTACTTGCTTGTCAGTTACCAGTGAGCGCCTCTACAGGGCGTCCCACGGCTATGCCAATGGAGGCAAAGTATCTTAAAATATCAAAAATATTATTATTATTGTCATCATCATCATCATCATCATCCCAGCCTATATACGTCCCACTGCTGGGCACAGGCCTCCTCTCAGAACAAGAGGGCTTGGGCCATAGTTCCCACGCGGGCTCAGTGTGGATTGGGAAATTCACACGCACCATTGAATTGCTTCGCAGGTTTGTGCATGTTTCCTCACGATGTTTTCCGTCACCGCAAAGCTCGTGGTAAATTTCAAATGTAATTCCGCACATGAATTTTTGAAAAACTCAGTAGTGCGAGCCGGGGTTTGAACCCACGACCCTCTACTTGAGAGGCGATAAGTCAAACCACTAGGCCACCACGGCTATATATTATTATTGTGAAATGTGAAAAAAGCGTGAGGTGCTGCTCAAAGCGTCCCACGCTTTTTTCACAATAATACTAATATTTTTCGTTCATTGTTATTTTCTGCCTATATTAAGAATTATTTCTCACTTTTTCGTTCGATGTGCTATAAACTATAATTTGTTTTTTCTATTCCGTGGCTCTTTATATTTAAATTAATTAAAAAACATTCAGTATTTATGAGACGACTATGAAAAATATTTTGCCATTGAATAAACACTAAGTAGTATTCCCTTGAAGTGAAAGTGTAGATAAGGTGTAGATCAAGATTATTGGGACGATTGTTACTACGTACTTACTGTTTGACAACAAACTACAACTAAAGTTTTAACAAAATTGCAACCGTAAAAGTGAAATAAACACTAAAAATCTTAATCGAACTTAAAACAAATAGTATTTCTTTACGTAGTGACTCACAAAAGATCCTTTTTAGTATTGGTGCCGACAACGTCGCTCTTAAATGGAGTTTGGATTGAATTTCTTAATTTAAACCTGAGACACTTTAATTTCCTATTGCCATTATTCAGGTGTTACTTTGAAAGATTTAAAACTGTAAGAGGTGTAACGAAGACGAGGCGCAAATTGTTTAAGAGTTTTTGACATAAATTTGGAAGAATAAAGTTTTTAATTGAAACAAAGCCCTGTCAAGCAACACGTTCAACTGTTTTTTACTTTTTCTTTTGTGTTTTATACCGGATGTGGCCTATGAGCAAATAATGAAAATATAGTTCATACTCGCCAACTGACCAACATTAATTCAGCGACTTTTAAAAATAATTGGTTTTAATTTTTATTACACTTTTAAGTTTATTCGAAGAAGCAATGTAAAGCAAAATGCTTTATGAGTATACCAACTACTCAAGGAGAGTCATTGGTCCGTTGCCGGCCTTTTAAGAAAGTATAAGCCCTTTTATATCGCTATGTTTGGTGTAACAGGTTTTTATTTTTTTTATAAATAAGAATTTTAACAGAAATTCTACATAGTTTAGTTTAGTTTATTTATTTATTCAATACATCATTACATTATAATTTACATAAATGTCAGTTATAAGAATTTGTATTGAAATCGTCAAAGGTAATAAGATTAGTAATAATTATAAAAAATAAGCAAAGCAAGCATATAAGTAAAGATGCGTAATGAGCTCACAAAACTATCGAAAAGCATGCTTTGAATGCAACACACGCACAGATACGTTTTATGTCCTTTTCATTTCCGTTATGAACAGCATACGATTGTCATATTTTTCGACGTTTTCGTGAGGCTAAAAATTCTAATTTGGTGACTTTTACAAGCTTCTATTTAGCTTTCTCTGTTTAACTTGTTAATTTGGGTCAAATCTTAGAAGCTAAATTTGACCTGCTTTCTGGTAGTCGGACTTGAAATTTGGCATACTTATGTTAATCTAGTGACAGTACAATAATTTGGCAGTGACATCCTGATAGTCCGGCAAGGAACTTCTCCGCAGGACGGAACTACTCAACGTTTAATGGCATCGACTTGAAATTTGGTACGGAAATTTAGTTTAGATGACAATGCAAGTTCAGTGAATAAAAAGTACAGACAACAAAAAAAAGACTTGTACATGAAAATTACACACACACACACACGCACACGCGCACGCGCACACACGCACACGCACACGCACAAAACACGCACACGCACACGCACACGCACACGCACACGCACACACGCACGCACGCACGCACGCACGCCCGCACGCACGCACGCACGCACGCACGCACGCACGCACGCACGCACGCACACACACACAATCATCACGACTGTATTCCCAAATGGGGTAGGCAGACCGATGGGGTGGGAGATGAAAAATACATTTTTAATAAAATCATATTGACGTTTTTCAATATATACATTATCATTGCGGGTTACCCTCGTAAGTCCTGAGTTTTTTTATCATACATAATTCTACAGACCGAGCCGAGAATGTGTGTTGTGTTGTGTGTGTGTTTTCTTGTCAATAAATGTTGTGAGTTTGAGTGAGTTTGAGTTTAGAATTCTCAGTTACATAAATTTAAAGCTTATATTTCATTGAAAAATTTGTACTCCACCAAGTACATTCGGCAGTTATTCTTACAATTGATTTGCGATTACTTTGTGAAGTAGGTACACGAGTAGGTACTTAGGAGGTTAAAGAAATTTTATTGAGAGTAGCCAGATCAGGGAAGCAAAACTACTTGCCTCACGGCAAGCTTGGTCCCCCGAGTACGGTAGATTCTTATCAGTAACAGTTATAAATCGCTCACTCTTATCGCTCCAAACGAAATGTAAAAATACATTCCCGGTACGCCTTTACGCTTTTCAGTCGCTAAAATGAATTATATTCGCGCCGATAAATTATTTTTTTGTTTTCCTGATTAGAAGAGTTATGGTGGAGTCGAAAGGGAAAAGGTTAAACTATCGTTGATTTAATTTTGTTTATTTGAGGCAGAGCGCATTTTAAGGCTACTTTTACTAAATGCTTACCTTCATCAGTAGCCTGAAAGCATTGTTGAACAAAAGCCTCCCTGCATCCTATGGTCCCCCACAACTTTCAAGACTACATCTTTTCACGAAATCCCTCATACCGTTTTAGTTTTTAAATAATAATATATTTAACGAGCACAAATTTAACAAACGTTTATGAATGAGGCAGCAATATTTCCCAAAAAAGATAGGTACGAGAATTTTATTATTTAATACCGCGCGATAAGGCTATTTATCCCTGTATTTTCGATGACATGGAACTTTCCTTGCCTGTTTAATAATAAATTTGCCCAAATCTGTCCCTCGACAGGGCCAAAACAAAAGGAAGGATTAAAGGAAACTCTAAAATAAAATTGTTTCTCTCGTCTCTAAATAGAAGGTAAAGATTTATTTTCTGCTTTGAGTTTGTAGGTACAAGATGATATTATAAAATTATGTATGTTGTTTGCAACAGCCAAACTAAATCCTGGCCTGACTTTTTAAGTTTCATTATACTTATGTATGTATACTTATGCCGCCATCTTTAAGTTTCTTTATAAACTACTTTGCTACACAAATGTCGATACATTGTGTGTATCTGTGTATGTTCTATTGTAAGGCTTGCTGCCACATTAAGCTGGTGTGGTACATATACTATCCGATGCGTGTTATTTAATTAAGTAAATACACATTAAGATTGTTTTTTTTGGAATCTTTTGTATTTTTTATTTCAATTCCAAATTTTTACTTTTACGGCCATCCCGTAAAACCTAAGTTGAAAATACAAACTGAAATATAGATGCACAGAAAAACCAGAAAAATAAGACCATCACTGGGAATCGAACCCAGGTCGTCGGTATTCCGTACCGCGTGCTATACCGCTACACCACTGATGGTCCACCATCACCACCACCATCAGTGACCATCAGTGGTGTAGCGGTATAGCACGCGGTACGGAATACCGAGGACCTGGGTTCGATTCCCAGTGATGGTCTTATTTTTCTGGTTTTTCTGTGCATCTATATTTCAGTTTGTATTTTCAAATACACATTATTTTAGACTATCGCGGTCATTACTATTTTATGAATTAAATTCAGGTTTTGTTCCGCGTGCCGTGACCTTGTCGTCTCGTGATCATGGCGCATGCAAAGAACTCTGCCGAAATATCGAGCTTCGTTAAAATCAAGGTACGTGGTACTAAACCCCAATTTAATTAATAAAATTGGGTAAATAGTTTAATTGGAAGATTTTATTTTTACAAATGCACTGTTTTTTTCTGTGCTGTGTATCGAATATGTGTAAAAGTGTAAATCAATGTCCCTCTATATTTCTCGTCTCTGTAAGTTTTCTACACACTCGGCAACAGATGCATATATATTTCATAATACTTTTGCCTCACAAGTCTTACAACAGAAGCAGATACAGACGAAATATTTATATACGTAATTCAATTTGAAGCTTTCAAAGACCAAACGCAGAAAACATGGAGTAAATAAACTAATTATCGCAATATATCGCATATCGCAAATTAAAATGGGTGCTCAAAAATTGCTGAACAAAAGACGTGTACCGGGTGAGCCGGGGTTGCTGCACAGTTTTCCTGACACGGGAAACACAAATTAAGCCGTGATACGTCTCTATAAAAAGGTCTATTAAAAAGGGTTTGAAATAAAATACAGACTCGGCCATCAGTGGCATGCTCCTGGGTCCAACAATCGTAAGAGCACCACCGAGAATAAAGTAACGTTATGTTTGAAGCCTATGAAAATATTACTAACGTTTTTAGTATTAATATTACGGCATCATTATTTATACCTGCGAAGAACCTTTACAGCTATGTACTTTTAATTTTTGTACCTAATTGAAATTTTTAATTTAATTTATAATTTATAAACTCTTGTATTATAAATAAATTGTTTCGATATTATTTATCCATTCATTTATAATAAGTTTCTCTATTTAAATTGATTCCCATACATTTGTAATGAATATAAAATTATATAGTAAAAACTAAATTCACCAATAATCTGATACAGTTAGATTCCCCAAGCAAGACCCCACAGGCTAGTCATCATATTGTCCTATATTCTATGTACAATCAGCATCAAAAGTAGCTAAACACATTCGTACTTTGTCGTTTTACCGCCACGAACTAAACGCCAAACAAGATCGTCAATGTGTCAATGCGACAGAGTAAAAAAGTGATCCGCTACTTTTGACTGTACCACTGCAAGGCATAATGAGAGAGCTTAGGCCGTAGTTTCCACACGGTCCTAGTGTGGATTGGGAACTTCACACACAATTTTTGTAGGTTTGTACAAGTTTCTTTACACGGTAAAGCTTATAGTAAATTTCAAATGTGATTTCGCACATAAATTCCAAAAAATTCAGAGGTAAGGCTCGAATCTACGCCGCTCTGCTTGAGTTGCCATAGGTCAAACCTAGTGTTACCTAGTAGTACCTAGTAGCACTACTAGTAGCACCCCTGCAGTATTACATATGGCTGCCACCTAAGCCATATCATTTCAGTAGGTAATTCGCTGTTTGCAGATCGCTGTGTATTTAGAATTATGTCAAAAGAAAAAAAAACCTTTGTGTTTTTGTCACAAATAACATTGGCTTTGATCACAAACAGTAATTTTATTACGTCGTGAATAAAAACGGTTTTATACTAGATCACGGTTACCAAGCATATGATAAAAATGTCCTATTATTAATATTCAACTGAAAATAAGGAAAATTTTATACACTCTGTAGATTAAGTACCTAAACAGCTAGTGCAATGACGACTTTACTAAGTCAGACTTGCAAGATTTATGTCATAACTAGAGTATACCCGGGGCTTCGCACATGTAAACTATTCAATCTGGCACAATTTAAATTCCGGGATTTTATAAAATTCCCCGGGGAATTACCAAATTTTATATAGTGGGCTTCATTGAGGTTGTGTTAAGGAACAACTGTCAAAATTTCAAGACATTATACACTAAGCCCAGCGGTTGAAATTAAATATTTTATCCCTATCCCGTGGGAATATCGGAATACAATACAATACAATACAATACAAAGACTCTTTATTGTTCACCAGACATAGTAAGCGATACAGAAAACAAATTATTAAAATAAAAATAAAAATAGCCTATGTATTATTCCAGACGTGCAGCTACCACCACACCTACCTACATACCAAATTTTAGGACTCGGCCCAGCGGTTGTTATTTCGAGATTTTATCCCTATCCCGTAGGAATATCGGGATAAAAAGCATGTGTGTTATTCCAGATATCCGGCTATCTGCATACCAAATTTCGTCGAGCCGTTTTAGCGTGAAGGAGTAACAAACACACACAAACACACACACACACACACACACACACACACACACACACACACACCAGATCATTAGTACATCATTATTGGGAGTGAGCAACACAGGATTGCTTAGCTTGCGATATGGTTAAGAAGCGCCAGCTCTACAGGCTGTAGCTTCAGTAAACCTCTCATACACCACTGCAAACTAAGATGGTGCCCGTTAGCAATAAAATGGAGCTGTGATGCTAGACTACGTATTATAATCACTTTAATCACGAAAAGACTATCCTAATGGTTCGTTCCAACGCTACGTCCTACGTAACTTGTATTATTGAGTAAATATTTAATAATTCGCATTGATATGTTAAAAAGATCCTCGAAACTTTTATGTAAATAACATTTGCTCATTTAATAAACTCAAGTAGAAACAGACCGTAATGGAATTTTTAGTTTAAAGCTGACCCCCGAAGACATTCATTGGTGGTCCCTGCTCTACAATCTTACAGCCCCATCAGCCGTCGGTTCTACGAGCAATATAAAAGAAAGAAAAGAAAGAAAATACATTTATTCACAACACAAGCAAGACACAACAATAGTATTAAGTACAAATAGACAACATGTAGAAAGAAGTATGCGTCATTGCGGCAATATGCTCTGGCCACTGCTAGTTAAGACTGGCAACTCTTCGAGCTATGTCAGTGACTGTTCTCCTGCGGATCTCTTCATTCATGGTTCGATTACTAAGTAATCTCGTAGGGAAATTTTAGAGTACTATTTTGCAACTCTGAAATACTCTCATTTTGAAGGAAGTCATGCGTATATTCAAATATTTCCTAGCAAAAATAATAAAGCCACCTAAGTAAACGAGGCAACAAAATAATATTCCTAACTTTAACGAGCTGCGAGTGTTTACGAAACATCGCTCGTGTAAATATCGGGCCTTGTTTATTCCTAGTGATTAAATATATAGCAAAGACAACCTACGCGTACCTATCAGGGGTCGCAAGTTGTGAACTCTAATGTGGATTGGCGTGAAAAGCTCAAAGTTCATGAATAAACAAAAGCTTCAAATTATTTAACGAACTTAAGACACGTGGGTAGAGGAAAGCTTTTAGGCTGTATGTCGCCGAAGTCGGGCCCCTAAATTAAGGGTTTACTAATGCAGTTTGTTGGGTAAGACATAGTGGGGTGGGTTACGAATATCTTTAACTGTTTAAGTGGGGGCCTTGACTTGAGTTTTCTAAATAATTCGCTGTCTAGGGGCCTCGGGATCATTTTAGTTGATCTGTTTTGGTCATAATATATTTTCGGTAAGATAGATAAATAACGAATTTAATTATCATTCATCATCATCAACATCATCTCAGCCTATATACGTCCCACTGCTGGGCACAGGCCTCCTCTCAGATCAAGAGGGCTCGGGCCATAGTTCCCACGCGGGCCCAGTGCGGATTGGGAACTTCGCACGCACCATTGAATCGCTTCGCAGGTTTGTGCAGGTTTCTTCACGATGTTTTCCTTCACCGCAAAGCTCGTGGTAAATTTCAAATGTAATTCCGCACATGAATTTCGAAAAACACAGAGGTGCGAGCCGGGGTTCGAACCCACGACCCTCTGCTTGAGAGGCGATAGGTCAAACCACTAGGCCACCACGGCTAGTAATTATCATTATTTGGTCATTATTATGTGTTACTAGCTATTGAAGCCGTGGTTGCCTAGTGGTTTGACCTATCGCCTCTCAAGCAGAGGATCGTGGGTTCAATCAAACTCCGGCTCACAACTCTGAGTTTTTAAATTACATTTTAAATTTACCACGAGCTTTTGCAGTAAAGCAAAACATCGTGAGGAAACCTGCACACCTGCGAAGCAATTCAATAATATGTGTGAAGTTCCCAATCCGCACTTGGCCCACGTGTGAACTACGGCCCAAGCCCTCTTATTCTGAGAGGAGGCCTGTGCCCGGCAGTGAGATGTATAAAGGCTGGGATGATGATGGGCTCAATGTCGTCGACCGGATGGCTAAGTGGTTAGAGAACCTGACTACGAAGCTTGAGGTCCTGGGTTCGAATCCCGGCCGGGGCAGATATTTGTGTGAATAACACGAATGTTTGTTCTCGGGTCTTGGATGTTTAATATGTATTTAAGTATGTATTTATCTATATAAGTATGTTTATCCGTTGCCTAGTATCCATAGTACAAGCTTTGCTTAGTTTGGGACTAGGTCAATTGGTGTCAAGTGTCCCATGATATTTATTTATTATTTATTTATAATGTAATTTTTCAGGATAAAACTATGCTGTATCCTTTGCCGAGATCTAATCTAAGTTTGGCCATAATAATAACAAAACTATCGTATTGTAATACATGATGTTTCACGAGACCGACTCATACTTACTTAGCCATTTTTTTAGAAAATTTCTGACAACTCGTGATAAACTGTTTCCCCCTTACTAGTAATCTTACTAGACGTTATCGCGTAGCCTGGAGGCTGGCCTAGACATTTGTATCGAGAGCAAGGCGCGATAAGCTACCTAGACATATCATAATGGAAATGCCAAAAGCAATTTTTGTGTTGCGGTACGATGTTGACTTATGTTATGTTGCTAAATCAGATAAGTAAGATGTGCTTTTCATAATCATAATCATAATCAAGCTTTTAAAGGCGGAGTTGAAAATTGGAAGGGTAGTTTAAACGCTCTTAGACTATGTAACATAAGCGCCAAAAAGTTTTGAAATTGCTCTGTACTGGAAACTAAATTGTTGATTTCATTCGCAGCAATAAATAATGAATAATCGGTCAAGTGCGAGTGCGAGCGACTCGCGCATGAAGGGTTCCGCACCTCCTCCTCCGCACCTCCGCACCTCCCGTTTCAGTAATAGTTTTTTGTAAAGATAATATGACGAGCAACGATTATGGCAAACAACGGTATGGATAAACCAAATCGAAAGTTATGGGAGTCAATATAGACCCCTTTTGAGGATACCGCAAATGCTCTCTATTTGATTACCATAATATTATTTAGTAATATTATTTAATTGTAACCCGTGTGTTTGTCGGGTAAGAATAATACGTCTCCATTTGAAAGAAAGAAATAAATAAATAATTTATTCCTGACAGAGTAGGTACGAAATCAATCACAAAAATAAATTAAAATTTAGGAAAGTTGTATGTCACGAAATGGTCCCAAATCAGCAAAATGGCCGTTCTTGCGAACGCATTCATTCATTTTGCATTTCTTCCGTGGATGTCGTAAGAGGCGACTGAGAAGATAAGTTAGGGTATACCGTAGGCGACAGACTAGCAACCTGTCACCCTGTCACTGTTGTACCGTTTTTGTCAAACTTAAAACCTAACATTTCTAAAAGTGGCTCCGAAGCGGTAATGCGTGTGTGTGTGTGTGTGTGTGTGTGTGTGTGTGTGTGTGTGTGTGTGTGTGTGTGTGTGTGTGTGTGTGTGGGTAATAGTTAATTGTGAGTGACACGTTTGTGTTTGGTAATTTATTCTAAAGCGCAATTTTTTTGGTGTTATTGAAAGCACAAAAAAATGGAAAGTGTTAATATTTTCGAAAACCTTGATTGTACCTGGAAAGGATGTAAATACGAAGATACATCTTAACTTTTAAAGTTAGAAAATCCTCAAGGTTTTCTGATCTCCTCCTCCGCCCCATTTAATAAATTTACTCACCTCCGCTCAAAACCGAAAATATGCTATTATTTAACAGTAAAATAGTAGTAGGAGGTATGTACAGTTCGATTCTTGTACAATTTCCTGTTTATTTGGCATCCGGGTTCCGAACGAAATATGATCGGGAGGTTGGCTCGGGGTCCGTATTTATTTGTCTTGTTAGTGCAAATCTATTGGAAAAACGACAACTACACAATGTGCTACCGTGACATTATAAAGCTGTCAAAATAGGGATTGTTTACTACTGGTTCTCGACCACGGAAAATTTGTATGATAGGGAGTGAAAGAAATACCTACACAGAATTGCAAATGTTTTTGATATTACACAGGACGAATATGGAGACGTGATTTTAGTTTAGTCAAATTTTCCAGCTCAGTTAATTTAATAGGCTAGCGCTGAGTAGCGGTAAGTTAGAGTTATTTTTGTTAAAATTTTGAAATCCTGCAAGTTGTAATAGTTTTTTTTTATGAATTAAATTCGGGTTTTGTTCCGCGTACCTTGATCATAAAATTAGTAATGACCGCGATAGTCTAAAATATTGAGTTTTTTTTCCCCTCTAAACCCATGCATTTATCGATTTATAGCAGAACCGTATAATAATCTGTTCTGTAGTTGAAGCGTAGCTGAAAACAAAAATCTTAAAAGTTTTAGGGTAACTAGGGTAAAGTAGGTAACTTTATTAGTTGTAACAGTGTTACAACTACAAACATTATGTCATAATGTTTAAAATTAAGTACCTACTTATTTGCTCGCCTATGTATCTACATACTATCTCGACATGCCTACAACATCACTATTTCGACCCACATCTCTTACGTTCATCCTAAGTAAATCCATATTAATATATTTCCTGCTTTTCTGTTATCAAGATTACCTGGAGGAGATTTCTTTTAAGCGATACGGTCGTTCTTATTTTATGACTTTTGTCTGGTAGCATTCTGTGTTGCTTATTAAGTTGTATCTAGATTTATGATTTTTTTATATATATTTTATATTTTGTGTTAATTTGTAACTCTTTTAATTTGTTAGTATTTAAATAAAGGTATTAAATTTTCTAAACAAGTAAAAATGATGATTATACACTATAAATTATACCCCACACGGACTTCACTAAAGTTTCCTACAAAGCCATCTATCAAACCATAATAACAATAGTATCGCTGAATACATATCAATCTACAAGTAGGTACATTTCTACAGGCATACTCAAGAATTATTTAACGTCTTAAATATTAACCTAAATTAGGAGCTCTACCGGGCCCTCACCACTCAATATTGTTCACCTCTTTGCCTACTATTTTCTGATTTAATTAACTTCAAGTTCAAATTTGAAAGGCAACATTAATTAGTCGCCAAGTTTGTAGGCACCGAAATCAATTTAAGAACAGAATCTGTCACGAATGTAGATTCGATGTACGCCTTCGGTGCTTTAAATCAATTTCACCCGCCTTTCACCCAATACGACTGCTATTGATAATTAATAGGCGTTGTTATTTAACCAAACTTTCTGAATAAGGACTCGGTTCATTGAAGCCTAGAATTGATGGTGCCTTCTGTGCGTAGCCGCATTAACCAAATTCATTGAAGGGGCGTAAAGAACGCCGGTAAATTGTATACCTTAATAAATCCTGAAATGTCTAGATTGGACTTTCAAGGTAACAATTCGTGAGTCATCATCATCATGTCAGCCGAAAGACGTCCACTGCTGGACATAGGCCTCCCACAAGAGATAAGAGATTCGTGAGTAATTTATACTGATGAGAAAATGCAATTGAATTGAGCTAAACGAGATCATGAAAAGAACGGGTGACGAGTGACTCGCTGATAACCATTTGAGAGTTCCAATTTCAAAAGAGAGAGTTCAAAAATTTAAAGGTTATAATAATTGCCAACATACATATTCCCTCTTTTATACTTAGTCGACCACGTTAGTAAGTACTTACCATTCTTTATAACAATTGCAGCATAGGAAAAAATAAAGCTGATTGTTACAATGACTTGTGCCTAAGTCAACTTCAATACAAAGTCTTTGACATCTTAAACTCTAAAAATGATATTAAACCTATAAACCTTGTTAAATTAATTTCTGGGACAAATAGACACAAACGACTGATTAGTTTTGTCAAATTAATGTTTGTTTGTTTTACCTGTCACTTTGTCATAAGCGTTTGTCAGACAAACAAAACAAACAGCTTATATTATTATTAGGGAATAAAGGTATGCGAAAAAGTAACCAAATTATACACATCACTGAAGATGAGCTAATTTGGTTTACATTTAGTCTAAATATACAGCAACATCACTATTACCTATTTGGTACCATAAAATTATTTTTTCGGTAAAAACTTTAAAGATTACCTTTTGCTCTACGAGCACAGTATGCACCACGAGTATTGGACATTGCATCGAAATTTTATAACCATCATATAATGCATCATAGCACGAACGAATACCATTACTCTAAACAAAAGGCTCACCTTTATATCGGGGTATCAACGTGAAAATTGTTCACGAAGTCACCCACCCCAATACCCTCTAAGTTATGTGACGTTGCTCTGTGCAGATACTATCTCCTCTAATATGCAGGTCAGGCTTGCCGAGAAAACCAATTTCATTAGAGCTTTATCTGACTCCGCTGCTGGGGTTTTTGAACCCTACTAAAGTACCAAACAGCAAATGCATTATCCGATTTGCTGGTAATGGGATTATGTTGACAAATATCAGCGACAGAGTGCGTCAGTGTATAATGTAAAGAGATCGCTTTTTAGCGATAAGAGCGCCTATTGTCTACCTGTTTTTTTGTAATGTCACTGTACTGCTTTTGGTGATCAATAAAGAATATTTGTATTGTATTATATTGTATTTTGCAAGTATTAATAACCTAACTAACAAAAAGTTGGAAAACCCCCAAATTTGTCATTTCATAGTTTAATATCTCAAAAACCACTAAACTGATTTTGATGAAACATGTCGAACAACCATCGCTAGAAAACCTGATTTCAAATAAAAATAACCGCATTCAATTCGGTCCACCCGTTTAAGAGATACGGTACCGCAGACAGACAGACACACACACACACACACACACACACACACACACACACACACAAACACACCATAGCGGTCAAAGTTATAACATCCCACTTTTTGCGTTGACGCCCTTCATTTTTTAAATTTTTAGTTTGATTAACAAAAGAAAAAATAAGTGTCGAATAGATGTTTTCTGATAATCTGAACTTTTTTTTTTACCCAAGAATCTACCCAATTGTGTATTTTAATTAATTTTACATTTTGATCTTATACTACTTTATGATTTTTCATTGTTTCTGTTATGTCATTATTCTGTCAAACCACATCTCGTATTTATCGAGAGTATACTTAGTTCATAAATCCTTGTGCAGAATGCAACGAAGTCGAACGAATAGAACAGCAGCAAACACTGCAACACTCATTCATAGGTTTTATTTCTAATCAAGAGGCTTTGGTAACAATCCTCAACTTTCAATTCATTCTCCAGCACAAATCTAGTGCGGACGTTAGTGCGGTGGATTTAAATTTTTGAGTTTTCCGGCTTATATTTGGCTGCCGAAGCGGAATATACACTGCAAACGAGCGTTCTTGTTTTTCTCGTTAAATTTTGTCTAGGAAAGAAATATGGTGGCTGTCCTACCAGCCTTCCTAGGCATTAGCTTAGAAGAATCCTTCTATGTAGCCACCCCATTATTTCAGTGTTGTCTAGTAAAGAAATATGGTGGCTGTCCTACCAGCCTTCCTAGGCATAAGCTTAGAAGAATCCTTATAATGTAGCCATCCCATTATTTTAGTGTAGTCTAGGAAAGAAATATGGCGGCTGTCCTACCAGCCTTCCTAGGCATAAGTTTAGAAGAATCCTTCTATGTAGCCACCCCATTATTTCAGTGTTGTCTAGTAAAGAAATATGGTGGCTGTCCTACCAGCCTTCCTAGGCATAAGTTTAGAAGAATCCTTCTATGTAGCCACCCCATTATTTTAGTATATTCATCAATTGTCTTTTTCCAGAACATAACATTATTAACACTTACTTTTTAGGGTTCCGGAGCCAAAATGGCAAAAAGGGAACCCTTATAGTTTCGCCATGTCTGTCTGTCTGTCAATCCGCGGTTTTGCTCAGGGACTATCAATGCTAGAATGCTGTAATTTTGCACGGATATATATATATACATAAACTATGTATGCCGACAAAATGGCAAACAAAAATTTTAAAAAAATTTTTTAGGGTTCCTCCCATAGACGTAAAGTAGGGGCGATTTTTTTTTCTCATCCAACCCTATAGTGTGGGGTATCATTGGATAGGTCTTTTAAAACCATTAGGGGTTTGGTATGAGTTTCATTAAAATCGAGCGTCCCCCCCCCCCCTTTAAAATCTAAACCAGTGTGTGGAGGAATTTGAAAAAATTCAGTATGGTGGTAAGTATATCAAACTTTCAAGGAAAACTATAATGGCTAAGTTTGCTTGAGAATTATTAGTACCTAGTTTAAGAGTAAATAGCAGCCTAAGGTATAAAATATATCTCAACTATAGAAGATTCCGTATAAAATACGAAATCCTTAGAAAAATATTACTTAATTTTTTCGTAATGGCTACGGAACCCAATACGGTATTTGACAACTCCTGATTTTGCCATATCTTAATATTATTATGAAAATATAGACATACAGATAGTGCTTAGTGAAGAGAAAATTAAAATCGGTTGAAAATTGGATTTATAGTGATTTTTTGAAAAATCTATATACCTGTCTCTTTCTCAAACGCTTTTCTCTATGCAGCAAGTATGGCGGTACTGGCGTGTGACGTCACATGCCAGTATGTCTTTCTCTGTCTAATCTTGAATTTCAAACCTTCATAACTTTGTTATTTGTAAAGGTAGCTTAAAAATTGATTTCTATTCGATAATAGGCATTGTGTAGTTTCAATTAATAAAACATATACAAAATAGTCAAATACCGTATTATGGGCGTGTACGACACGCTCTTGGTCGGTCTTTGTATATATTTACGTCAACAAGATATTAATATGCAGATCAAAACAACCAATAAACGAAAACAGGGAAAAAACCAATATCCCGACAAACAAATTTGCCAGCTAAACATACAAGCATCTGCCGTTTGTCAACGTCCCGTAACGTTTCCGACGATAACGTCACGCACGTTGCGTAACGTCGCCATTGTTCCCGCGACGTCACCGTAACGTAATGGAATTGGGCCGGACAGACCTTAACAGATAACATCTCGAGACTCGGATCAAATAATTAGCTTAATGACCGAGCATGGAGAAATGGACAAGGATTTTGCCAAGCAAATATTTTACTCCGTAACTTCGGTAAGTAGTGTTCCATTATATACATAGTATGACAAAGATAATTCGTTCATTTCTGTCCTTTGAGACGTAATAAAATAACATTACGTAACGTACCTAATATTAGTTGGAAGTATCTTATGCTATTCAAAGAACAACCTTATGAAGAATATCCTAAGCAACGAAAAGTTGGAAAACCCCCGACTTTGTCACTACGAAGTTCAATATCTCAAAAACGGCTGAACCGATTTTAATTAAACATGTCTAAGAACCATTGCTAGAAAACCTGCTATCAATTAAAAAAAACCGCATTCAAATCGGTTCACCCGTTTAAGAGCTACGGTGCCACAGACAGACAGACACACACACACACACAGATATACGTAGCTGTCAAACTTATAACACCCCTCTTTTTGCGTCGGGGATTAAAACCTACATGTTTATTGAAAAATATTTAATGTACAAACCACCCCAAGCTTGTCGTAAAATAAATATCAGTTCTGCGATATTATTTTCATTTTGTTGTTATGCGACGCGATATTAAGTTTGTTTTTCTATGTGACTGCCATTTCAGGCTTATTAAGTAGGTACAGTAATATTAAAATTACTGTGATACCGTGATTTGGGTGGATAAAAGGTTGTGAATTCATTTTTGGTCATTAAAATTAAATGAGGTAAGTTACATTTATTCAAAAAGTGTCTTTTATTTTCGTTATGTCAGGGTTTGTTTACTTCATGTTTAGTTGTACTTTTACTGTAAAACGAAAAGACAAAGTTATCTTATTGGTTTCTTTGAATAAAATTATATAATTCACGCTCGCATCATAACACAAACATCTATTACTAAAATTAGGTAGTAAGTACATACAAATTGCTTTGTCCCTAGTACTTCGCACCCTTCCAATAGTACTTTTCGGATAGGATGGATACGGTGACACATGTCATTAAGGAATTTAAATTAAATTCCAATGTAAAGTCGAATCGATTTATTGCGATTCTCGATTAACTATGGTGTGTAATCGATTTTATTAGTGATAGTTTATATTTTTAACTACCTAGTTTTGCCTGTGTTTTTACTTGTCCATCGGGATCTCACAAACCATGCGGTCTTCTTTGGCACTATATCAAAACTAATAAAGTTAAAAAAAATAACAAAAACCGTAATAACAAAATTAAATAACAAAGTAACAGTTCAAAACATCAAACAACACGAAGCACTCGATACAAAGACGCATTTAAGAACCTTTGCTCTCGTACTATTTGACAGATGATGCGAGTCAAACGATTTGACAAGATTGTGGAATCGATTCGGTCGATAAGCAAAGTCAAGCTCTATTGAAATAAAGTTCCGTTTTACGCGATGAAAGTTCACGAGATTCAAATTTATCTTTTTAGTTTTGAAACATAATTGTATATTTTTAAGTAATTTTTGTTTATTATTACGAAATCTTTTAAGCTATAGAGATTTTTTTTGTTCTTTTGGAAATCAAGTATATTTTTTTATAAATTATTGACCTGAAACGTTCATGCCGTAGAATGGAGAAAACGCAAGTGTCACCGTACGGTGATACCCATCCTAGGATGGGTACCCATCCTATCCGAATAGTACTATAGTGGGAAGCGGAGCGGCGAGGCGAGGTAAATGAAGCATTCCTATTGGTTCATGAAAAACACATTTCTCGCAACACATCCTTTCATATCTTAAGTTTTTTATTTATTTATTTTATTTAGTTTCACCTGCTCCGTTGTCTTTCTATCTGTAAACAAATCTTGCAAGTTAAATTTGACCAACTTGCAGTAGTCAGATTGACTTGAAATTTGGAATACTTATATATAATCGCGTGGCAATACAATAATCTAGTAGTGGCATCCTGGTAGTCCAGCCAGGATCGTCTCCGCAGGACGGAACTCTTCAATGGTTAATAACATCAACTTGAAATTTTGCATGCAAATGTAGCTTGGGTGACAATGCAAGTACAGTCAACACAAAGTGCAGTCAGCAAAAAAAATCTTGTATTAAAAAATATTTTTTTATGGTTAGGTTATTTATTCAAGCCATAAATTTTATGTAAGTAATAAGGTATATGCTGATGTTATGCAATACAGATAGTGTCAATACAATTTTACCTAGTAGGCGTAGCTACATTTCACTTAATAACTAACAGTTAAAATTATAATATTCATTTTTGCTGGGACATAACTCGATAACAAAGTTTTTAAGATCTGACAAACATTTTGAGCTTTTGAATGACTTCATTTCTATAAGCAATGTATTATTACACTGTTGAAGTTGAAACGCAGCCTTACGGGCCAAAGAACATTCTGACGTAACGGGACCAAAATATGCTGATTTTTATTCTCAGAAATCTACTTTATATCTACTATAAAGAATATACTAACTTCATGCCTTTTTTGCGACTCAATTGAGATTTTAAAAAATATTTTTTTTTCTATCTTCTTCTATTACTTGCTTACTATCAGGGCGCAGAGGTCTAAAGTGGATCTTGGCCTCCAAGACCAGACTTCGCCATGCTTTACAATCTTGGCCATCTCTTGCCAGCCTTCGACCCTGAGATCCAAAAGGTCTTTCAGGACCTCGTCACTCCAGCGGTACCTCGGACGATCAACTTGTCTTTTTCTATTATTATGAAAAATTGATGTATATTTTTAACTGACTTCAAAAAAGAGGTTCCACATTCCGATTTTTGTATTATTTTTATTGTGTTCACCGATTACTCAGTAATTTCCCGATATTTCCGGACGACCGGATAGCCAAGTGATTAGAAAACCTGACTATGAAGTTTGAGGTCCTGGGTTCGATTCCCGGGTTGAGCAGATATTTGTATGACTAATAAGAATGTTGTTCTCAGGTCTTTGATGTAGGTATAATATGAATTTAATTACGTATTTATCGATATAAGTATGTTTATCCGTTGCCTAGTACCCATAGTACCTACAAGCTTTTCTTAATTAGAGGAGGTCAACTGGTGTAAAATTTTGCATGTTAATTATTTATTGTATTGTTGTTATTGTTATTATTTATTTAATTGTTTGTGACGTGTACGTACGTACAAAGTACACGCATACACATTCAAGTTGCGCCATGTATCTACTTTTGTTAGGACATGTTATACTGGTCTATATTTACTTCGGTTTTAGGCTTTTTAAGCTATAAAATCTCTCTTATATCGTATTATTTGGATATAAGACGAAAGCACTTTGAACCCGCTTTGATGTGATGAATATGAGTAAATATTTACTGTATCAAGCTCATTTCCGATAACGTGCTTATTTCGTACATTACTATTAAAAAACCGGTCATGTGCGAGTCGAACACGCACAAGAAAGGTTCCGTACCACAATAAAATTGCTATTGTTATGTCAACTTATATCTTTAGTTGTTTGTGATTACGGTCCTAATAATGCACAATCTTTGAAAATTCTAAGTGCATGATATTAAATCGAGCAATTTATAATAATGTTCTCATCATATATATTAAGTGTTCACAGTAAAAAAAAAACTTTTTTTAATCCTGTAACGTATCAGCCCTTAGTTGATTTAGTCTCTTTCTGGTTTCACTTTAATTAGAGACAAACCTATTCACCCACCGACTACCGGAATTCCAACAATCGCATTAAATTTTTCACAAAATGCTCATAATTGAAAAAAAAACCAAACGTCATTTCGCGATAGCACAGTCAGCTCTCTTGTGTGCAAATCCTCTAAGCGGTGTTTCCATCAATCATGTCTCTGTGGATTGCTCAGGACTCTCCTTTATGTAAGCACAATCCTGCTGTTTTTACGTTTCCACTGACACGGTGCGGTTTCAATCCTGTTAGTGGTGGATTTTGGGGGGGCAATTTATGGAGACAAATTCAATAAGGATAAGGCGGTGTAATCGTACTGCCAGTGATTGACTACAGCGATTCGCATAATTAGTCATTATTAATTTAATTGTATTTCGTTATTGTTTTACTTTATTACTATTTAAAAATGTATTTGCAATGTTCACTAACGCCTAGAAGCTTAAAAAACGCCTTAATCTCGATTATCATTGGTTTTTCATGTAGTATGATTAAAAAATATCATTTTCCACTGGCTGTTAATCATTGTTCAGAACATTTAACCAATCAAAGGACGAGTTTAGGTGTTAAATCTTTAGTTGTTATTATAGACGACCGGATAGCCCAGTGGTTAGAGAACGTAGCCACGAAGCTTGAGGTCCCGGGCTCGAATCCCGGTCGGGGCAATATTTGTATGAAAAATACGAATATTAATTTGTTCTCCAGTCGTGGGTGTTTAATATATTATATTTAATTATGTCTATCTATTTAAAAGTATTTTTATCCGTTACTTAGTTTTGAAAAATATTTTTTTACATGACATGTTATTATTATTATTGTTAGCTTATTCTGCCCCAATCTCGCTATCGCCGTAGGTCTGCCAGGTCGCCTTTTCGAGTTGGTGGGCGTCCACTTGGTGGTTATCTTGGCTCACAACTCGTCCGACATGCGGCAAACATGACCAGCCCAGGCCCACTTGAGTTTAGACATGTGTGTTATTTGTTTACAAAATTTAATCAAAACAACAATTTGATTATGGAAGTCAAGAAATGGAAATTACTCATTTCTAATCAATGTGCGGGAAGGCAGCGCCGTCACCGAATCCATCCCATCTGAATGTGGCAGCACGCTTTAGCGACTAAAAAATATAATGCTTTTATAATGGTACATTTTGTATGATTATTCACATTAGGAGTAATTACTTAAACAAGTAAAATAATTTAAAAAAATATTTCACTATTATTTTTCTATTGTACTTACTATCGCAGAGTAAAGTAACATTTTTACCTAAAAAAAAGTCTATTGCGGCTAAATAAGGTGGTAAATACATAAATGCCAAAACTTATACATAAGTACCTATATAACTAAGTATAATACATTGAGATAGAAAATTATTTAAGTCTAATTTGTACAGGTGATATGTGATTCTTGGTTATTTTTCACTTAAATTAATTTCAAAACGACGCAGTTACCGAGCATGGCGTGTCCTGATAAGTTAACATTTGTTAACTACGCTTTGACACCTCACATGCTAAAACACGCAATACTCAGAGTAATAAGTTACGTTGTGCCATCCATCTAGTCCTTTATCAGGGTGATTAAAACTACGATAAACATAATTAAATGCTTTGCCCGGACTTTCCGTCGCGTGACGCACTTTACTAACGAGTCTGTGGGCAAGTTTTGAGACGTCACCGTCATAAACGTTTTCGTGTTGCGCTCCTAGCGCCATCTATTAAGCAAATCTAGAAACTCGTAATCCTACATCGTGCCATCTAAGTTTCCCAAATCGACGCACAGTCGCGCATCCCACTAAAATATAAATACGAAAGTTTGTAGGTCTGATTGTTTGTTACTTCATCACCGATTCGATTTAGATGAAATTCAGTATACAGATAGTTTGCGTTCCGGGGAAGGACATAGTTCCCGCGAGATACTGAAAATCGAATTCTGCGCGGACGGAGTCGCGGGTAACGACTAGTAAATACTAAAGTTCGTAATTTTGTTTGTTTATTTGTTTGATGAAATTCGGTATACAGATAGTTTGAGTTCGAATTCAAATTCAAAATTCAAATTCAATCATTTATTAAGTAAATAGGCCGCAATGGGCACATTTATACGTAATTTTTTAAACTACCAGCGCTTTCGGAAAGACCATCATTACAAAGAAGTAGGTATGCGCCGCAAGAAACTTGGCAGAAAATCATTTTTTCAAAATAAAATAAATGCAAATAAAATACTTATAAACTAGAGTGTACAATTAAAGAAAAAAATACAAAATAATAATAATAATACAGGGATGTATAGGGTCCCTTAGTTACAAAACTAGACACTAACTATATCTACGTTCAGTGGAAGTGTAGAATGCTTCCACCGTCATAAATTAAAAATAATAATAATTTAATTCTGAAATTATTCCTTCCGGAGAAGGACATACCTAGGATAGTTTTTCTCCCGGAAAATTGCATAGTTCTCGCGGTATAGAGATAAACCAATACTACACGGACGGAGTCGCGGGTAACGGTTACCTAGTCACAAATAATAATATATTCAAGCATGGCCTAAATTTTCACCACTCTTCATACGCCTCTCATCTTATTCTACCTTTTCTTTAGCTACTACTTTTTGTCTTTTGTGCTCCGGATTGTATTCCGAAATTGCCCAGGCTACGATGCAGTAGCTACAGCTCTTTATACAAACGGCGGTAACGGTTTCCACATAGTTTGCACCCCCGAAACGCAAATCAAAACGATCATTTTTGTAATGATTGTCAGTCAACACAAAAACTATGTTTCTATCAATATTTCGTTCGTTCCATTTAACCAATATATTTCATTTCGTCCTCGTTTTAACGTTCTCAAACAAAATAATTCGGTATTGAAAATAAAGAAAATGGTTATTCGGCATATAAACAAAGTAACAAAACAAGGCATAGAATAACTAATTACTGCTGGGCTGGGCGCTTAGCTATGCCGAGGTACGGAACCAAAGTGCTGATTTTCAGCCAAAAAAAAACAAAAGAACATACCTATTTGACACCTGTAAAATATATAACACTTTCACATTATATGCTATCTGGTATAGATTCTGTTAAAGGATTGAATGAATTAATGAATGATAATTTATTCGCTGAATATGGTTAAAACAAGTGGGATAAATTTGTTTATCATCTGCTTTTGTTAAACCAAAATTTATGTAAAGAATGAGACGATAAAAGGTATCATCTATTCCCGTTTTCTGACTATGCTTATTATTTAGTTTTTGTTTTGCGGGGATTTTTCATCAGTCGGTCTTAACTAACGAATTTACAAGCAAAGTATATTGTTATGTTCTAACACTGCCCTACAAGTTGCAAAGACTAATCCGTAGAAAATTTGTAAACATAATTTAGCAAACGTAATTATATGGATGGAAAAACACCTGGATATTTTTTGGTGTTGAAAACTCGGCATCAACCTAACGAATGTCAATCATTCGTTTATATCTTCTCATTTTCGTCGCCGTATTTTTAAAACGACCTAAAATTCAAAGTTAATTGGATTCCAAAGCTATCTTTTTGAAAGCGCTGACTTTTTAATTTTTTTGCGGCTCTCTTGTCAGTCACGGATCGTCCCCTTCGTAGAATAAAAGGCGTTATTATCTATTCAGTTAGGGTGAGGGTCCCGTGGGTTCGATTTGCATTCCGCAACCAGGTGAGGGTTTAAGGGCACTCGCGGAATTACTATCAACAACACGGGCTTGACAGATTCTGCCCAACGGATTTTGTGAATACGCGACGCGAATCGCAAGTGAATTGTCAACGGGAAAAGACAAATGGCAAGCGTGTGCGATATTTACTTGTTTGCCTAATATTACAATCTCATTTTGGGTAGGTTACCTTTGTATTTTATCCTTGGCGTACCTATCGTATGTACCAATCTCTATCGCCGTAGCATCGCTGAGTATCATGCTTGTTAGTCTTGTTACATTGGATGCGAAAAAATACTCGCTCATGCAACACGCCATATCTGATTTAAACGTCCGAACTAACAATCATGATTAAGAAAAACATGTACCAAATAGGTTCACATCTACACTTTGGCTTAATAAGTGATCCCTTTAAAGGATAAGCTCACCTTTGTACATCTTATTTTTTTATTTTTTAATTTCATGTTTTTATTTACAATAAAGCGTTTACAATACAGTACAATACAATAGAATAAGTAAAGGTATTTATATGTGACAAAAGGTTAAGGCTCAACTGTGCGATGAGGGCCACGCTTCACCACGCTGGTTTTTAGCCTGTACCTCTACAACATAGATACATTACAATCAAATGAGATGGATAGGGCGCTGAACAGAATAAGTTTATAACAAAATACACCAGCTTTTTGTTGACTGTACCTGAATCGTCATCCAAGCTACAGATCCCAAGTAGGTACCTATCAGGTCAATGTCGACAGAGATGTGAGGGGCTAAAAGTAACAGAAATGTAGACCCACCCTTAAATGGTGCAAATATCGAGCAAGTTGTACATTGCCAATGATGATTTTGCTTAACATTTGTTGCTTTGTTGCAATAAAATTTTGATTTGCATTTCTTCTTGTCGGACTAACGTTTAGTGGTTCCTGAACGAAGTTTCCTTTAAATTCCTTGTGACAGGACACACTGGTCTGAGTGTAAAGTTTAATGAATAGAAACATTTGCTAATTAATGCTGATTGCATCATGTGGAGTGGAGAGATTGTGTGAAGGAAACAAGATTTATAAATGCAAGCCCACACTGAATTTATTTAGAATGAAGCATTGCATTGCTAGAGTTTGCTCATATAATATAAGTATTGTTAGCCTCTTCCGTTAATGATTAACCCAATGCTTACAAAACATAACTACTAATAAGTACCATCTCTTCTAAAAAGTATTACAATCAATTATTTATTCTTTTTTTACCCGAATTCAGATTACCACTACCACTCAGTATTGATTTGTGTAATTTGACATAATTTAGCATACCTATAATCTATTTAAACGGGATTGAGATTCTTTGCGCGAGAAAGCTGCCGGCGCGAGGGATGCCTGTTGCCTCCCTTAACCTATTGCTGAGCTCCCTGTGTAGCTCCAGCGCACCCTTACCCTAAGGACCTAGAGTCTCGACGCCGAAAGCAAAGAAATGATATTGGGCGCCGAGACAGCTATTTTTTGTGACCTTGAGGCCCACCTCTCTTTTTTAATTAAAGTTTTAGTTATTTTAATTTAATAGTAGTTTTAGTCCTATGGATATTTTGTATGTATCTAAACGGGATCATTATTTATTTCTATTGAGAGCAAAATGAGTCTGAATTTTAATTTAAACTTTACCTAACTTAAACCTAATAATCGCAAGCGTCTTTCAATTATCGTCGCCCACTACCTCACATTTAATATTCCGAAGCTAAATGAGCAAATGGAACCTACTTTAGCATTCAAAGCGGTACTTCAAAAATAAGGCAGCAATAGAGCGAAAACTTTTAGGGCAGGTGAGAAAAATATTACTAAACATTATGCTACAATAGACTTGGAAAAACTTTCAGTAAACTTCCCTCTTCCCGACTACTTGATACTTTGAATAATATGCAGGTAAAGTATAAAGTAACTTCGATAAAAAAGGATTATGAAATAGAAACGTGCGTGCTTTTTTCTCTGACAGGGTTCTGTTCGTTTAAATTGTTTGGGTCTTTTAATATGAAAGTACTTTATAATTTATCTATTTCATCATCTAATTTTAATCAACCAAAAACACTGTTCCAATAATTATACAAAGGTTACAAGAAAAAAAAAGAGAACGGTAAAAGATTCACATGTTATTTTTAACATGTTTTTTTTTGTAATTTTCTCTCTGTGTGTACCTGTTTTCTGTATCGCTTTACTATTTCTGGTGTACAATGAAGATTCATTGTAACTATTGTTATTTTGTAGGTTTTTAAGAATTTTTTTGTGGGCTCCTCGCACAAACACTATTTACATTATGTTTCTCTGAGTTCAGATGGTTAATAAATCGAATACTGCCTTTTCGCAACGTAACGTTTGGCAACCTGTTTCATTTCGCAACTTTTCATTTCGCAAACTGTAAATATTTCAGGGCCATCGTGTAGAACCCTTTAGGTTAGTTTTATAAAAATCCTGAAATATTTAGTTTCAGAAATATTAAACAGTTGTGAAATGAAAAGTTGCGAAATGAAACAGGTTGCCAAACGTTATTCGCCGAAACATTAGTAAACCCTAAAAAATATTTTTTTTACTCTCTTGTTTAATTATTTGTTAGATGAAAATAATTCATAGCAATATAAATAAAAATAACCTAAACTTAAAATACTACATAAAAAGACAAATAATAATAATAATGAAAACTAAAACAAATGATTTAAACCAGACCCCTTAAGCAAGGTTCCGAAGATGCCAGCAGCGTCCCTCTTTGAATTGCTAGGCTAATTCTTTGTCCGAGGAAGCTGCCAGCTCTTCGGTCCCATGTGACATCTACCTACTAACCTCTTCGATATATATTTGTAAAGTTTCAGAGCGCTAGGACCCCACGGACCAATATTTTTTTTTTTTTTTAAGTCGCTAAATATACAATAAATGTAACCTTTATGAATAAGGCTGGCTACTTATTCAAAAAAAAAAAAAAAAGATAAACGGACTCAAAATAAACAGAAAATAGACTACACAAATTGATGTATTATATTATCATCTTACCAATATAGTTTTCTTTCTCCTTGGCAAATATTTTGCAAATAAAATATAAAATATCCTAAGACGGGATTTGATCGCGCTTCTTCGTGGAATCAAAAAAGCCTTAATTTAAATGGTTCTGAGCGTTAATTTAACTTATTTTCTCGTGTAAATAAAGCAACATCAAAGTATAATTTAGCAATAAATATGTAGAAGCTACCTAATTCTTTTTATTTCTATAACTCGCACCTTTGCGACAAAACTGTGATATCTGGTAATATCGACAAATGTAAATTGACAAATTGTGTTATAGGTACAATTGAACTTCATCGACGTGATTTTATTCAAATTCTTGACAACAAATGCAAGGAATCGCAAAAAAACCACTTACAGAATTACGACAGCAAATTATAACATTACTATCTGTTGCCTGCGACTCCGTCTGCGTAGAATTCGTTTATCGTTAACCCGCGGGAACTATGCAAATTCTCGGCATCAAAACTATCTACCCTATTTCGTTCCCCGGGACGCAAACTATCTGTATACCGAATTTCACCTAAATCGGTTCAGCGGTTTAGACGTGATGAGGTAACAAACAAACAAACAGACTTACAAACTATCGTTCCGTCCCACTAATAATATAATTTACTAGAGGTTAATTTAATTTCAGGGATTTTACCAAATTCCCCTGGGAATTCCCAAAATTTCTATCATAGTCTTCATTGAGGTTGTGTTAAGAACAACTGTCCAAAATTTCAAAACTCTAAACACAGCGGTGGAAATCTTAAGACTTTATCCCTATCCCGTTGGAATATCTGGATAAAAGGAGCCTATGTGTTATTCCAGAGGTCCAGCTACGTACATACCAAACATGACTCTAAGCCCAGAGGTTGTTATTTCGAGATTTTATCCCTATCCCGTACGAATATCGGGATAAAAAGTATCCTATGTTTTAATCCAGATTTAAAACTAACTTTTTGCCTTTCAGCTGTTACAGCGTGAAGAAGTAACAGACATACTCACTCACTCACTCACATACTCACTCACTCACTCACAAACTTTCGCATTTATAATTTTAGTAGGATAGTGGGATTTATATTTGTTTTCCCAAACTTGAGGGTTATCCTTATCTGGACTGATTGTTTAAAAGTTGCCGGATTGGTCTCCGAATGAATAATTATGCAGCGTCGCTTCCATTAAGCTCTCTGTTTAGAAAGGCGAAAGTTCCAGATTATTTATGATACAGATAGTCGTTTTGATATCATTTATTCATCCCACTAACATTATAAATGCGAAAGTGGGACAAAGAAAAGTTTTATCCCATAAAATTTAAAAAATGTTTTGCATTTTTATTACTTGTAATGTTACGCTCGCTCGACCAACAAAAAACAAAAATGTTATTTTATTTCTTCATAAGTGGAAACTGCTACCTTACGTAACAGCTAAGTTATATTCATGTTCAACTGTGTTATATATGCTGTTTGTTTCTCAAGTTAATAAAATTGCATAGTTCCCCCGGGATAGCGATAAACTAATTCTACGCGAACGGAGTTAAGTCGCGGGTAACAGGGTATACTTCCTTCAATAAAAAGCATGAAGTGGAAATCGTCGAAACAGTACAAATCCACGTAACTAAATTGGGTGATTTTAGGTATCCGCCAAATTCAGCCAATTTTTTAATTTATAGTCCGAATTCGTTGAAATGAAACAAAAATATGAACTTAAAACCATTCCCTGTAAAGCTATACGTAGTGTTCAGAAAAACGGATTAGCACTTCCTATTCCCGACGAAAATGCAAAAAAATAGTTTTGAAATTTTCACTGGCTGTAAATATTCTCAGCTTAGAAATTTTACTTTATTGGTACGAAATAATCTAATAATTAAAAGTAAACATCTTTTTTTTCCTCTTACTGTTGTACTGTGATCATTTCAATTATAATATAAACTTAAGCCAAAAATCCTTAAATGTCGTACACTCATCAAAAAAGTCCCGAGACAAGTTTGATGTTTTGGCTTAGTAGTAATAAATATGCCTATATTGAAATATTCAAAACTGTTCTACCATAAAGTATCCTTAGGCACTTGATGAGTGTATTTACGCTCCTACATCAAAACTAGCAAAGCAGTATCCCAGTTCACCGACCTCTAAACTTCTTCCGATTTTGTTTTTACAAAAGCGCCATTGTTATTTTGTCAAATGTTCTCAAACGTTAGCCGAGATCCGCCGAAGGGCGTATTGATAAACGAGCGCTTAGCCCACACGACACGCATACAAATATATTGCTGGGAATATTTCATGTTTAGCGTCTGGTTTGTCGCGAGTTTTCGCGGCTTTCTCTATCCGCGCTGTTTTGCTGATGCATTTCGCGGTTCTGCTGTCAGCGGGCTTTTATTTTAGTTTACCCTCAAAGCTAATACTTTAAAATTTTTAAACTGTAATATTTTGTTTGTGATCAAGTGTTTGTCAAGTGTTCATTGTTTTAAAAACGAGCGAAACGATTTTTTTAAGCCAACACTTCAATCGCACGTTTTACAATCCATCATGAGAGAAACAAACACCCAAACTCGCATAGAGAAAACTAAAAAAATTGCATAAAGTCAAAGCTGATTTGTCAAAGTCAAAGTCAAAATATCTTTATTCAATTTAGGCTATAACAAGCACTTATGAATTTGTAAAAACATAATATATATACTCAGTTAAGATACAGAAATGCTTAACCATCTACATACTAAGCATATCTCATGCAGCCAATAAAAATATTTTTGTCAATAGGATCGAACACAAATTGATTCAATGTTCACTTGCTGAATACAAAAATAGAACGCGGATTAGTATTAAGCTCAGTTTAATAGTATCAAAATATGTAGAACTGTCAAGACAAACTAGAATTTACGATGAAATGACTCAATTTTTTCCAGGAAGTGGGCATACATTTTTATTTACATTTAACACTTTCAACAATAATTTCAGTGAGTTTGATGCTTTACCAATAAGATGGATTTGTGAAGCTTAAATACCGCCCCAAAATCGTGTCGCTTTTGCGAAGAAAGTGCTTTTGAAGTTAAGACGGTTAAATACCTATTTACTTATGTATTGCCTCGTCTTCTTTAACTGTTGTAACAAAACAAACAAGTCAAAGTGCGTTAATAAAGCATTATAAATTGAGAAGTTCACGGGATAGGCATAACGCCTCGATTTCGAGGACCTGTCTTAATAGCCTAAGAAATTCTGCACCTATATGGTCTTTGATCGAAATGAATAATTGGGTCACCGCTGGGTTCCTAGCCAAATATCGCCTGTAGTAACTTTTTCTTGTTTGATCATTTAACATTTGTTTGAAAAAGTCCACTCACCCGTTTAGAAAGGAAAAAAATGACCATAAGTAGAAAAGATACGAATCGAAATGATTGAAAAAAAAAAAATATATATTAGCATCTCTCGATATATCGCAAGCTTAATAGGTACTTGGAAATTAAAGTGTTGCGACAGACAAAGAGATGGCCTTTCATTTTATTTATTTGATACATTTCTTGCCAAACGATGAAAAAGAATTTTAAAAATAAAAGTTCCTAAATTAATTACATAAATGACTATTAAGTACGTTGTAGAACTTCACGTCGTGTAACCTTTTATTTGTCTCATTTCATTCAATGAACAGACAACGCAGACTTTTATGGCGGAGTCATACCCTATTATTAGGGTTGAGTGATCTGTTTATTTCACTGTCTAAACCTCACCGTAAATCTTAAGAAAAAAAAGTCCTGCCTAACTTGAGCCCAAAGCCTTGGACCTAAAAAAGCTGAATATATGCGAAGAAGTTCCTTTATGATGTTGATAAAGAAAATGACGGATCTTACAATCTTTTCATAAATACGTCAATTAAACATGTAAATTTTTCGATATTTAGAATAAAGTGAAATCTGTCTTAAAGTAAGTATCAAATGCTCCCAATACAATAATACTAAAAAAACTGATAGGTACGTTCAGAAATGTAAATGAAGTACGAGTACACAAAGCAATTGTGACGTTACGGTAAAAACTCAGTTTAAAATTATGAGATAAAACACAACCCTTCTTCACAAAAACCTTATTAAATCCCCGATGTGACCCAGATTTTATGGTAATCTTAAAATAAGATGGATGAAAAAACCGCCTCAGGCAAAGGTAGTCCCGCGAGAGTTCCAGTTATGAGATAATACTCGATTTTAGAAAGCTGTAAAATATTTTATGATGACAACGACTGGCGCGATCCGCGTCTCTTGGCAAGACTTGCCAACTATAGCGCCGAAAGACCGTAAATTACGAACTTTCGGTCGTTAAATCATTCTTCAGTATCTTGATGTCAATAAAAAAGGTTGTGCAATGAGCTTTGACGTATACTTTATCGTAGTTTTAGATTGCGTTTAAAACTGGCTGCATGTGGACGCCAGAAATTCAAGAAATAATTGCATGAAACCAACAAACTGTAATCTATGACTAGACATTTTGTTTTATTATTTATTTCACTCACAACTCTGAAATTAGAGGGAACGAAAACTTACATGCAACCAGTTTCTGTTGTTTAAAAGGAAAAGGCTTGGGTGCAAATTCGTTATGAATTTGTATCTGCAATATTGAATCAAGGAATCGTCTTTCAAAATCATACTTGAAAATGTCAGTGTGGAAAAACTGTGTATTAGTAGGTACAATAACTACAAAACCGTATCTCGAATTAAATTTTCGAGAATGGACTAATAATTTACTATTATTACTTTACTTCTCGTAAGTCGTGGTAGACTAGTGCCCGGGCTTGAAATCCACGATTCTCTGCTTGAGAAGCCATAGGTTTTGACCTAGTGGTTTGCCACTAACTAGACTAACGACCTTAATAAAATATTACTTCAGAGTAATTATGCACGAGTATAGTGACTTGAAAATACTGCAACGTTTTAAAGAGCAGGGTTCTAAATGAAACCGTCGCAATTAATTTATTCAGGCTTCCGTTTTCAGAGAGTGATATTCATTTAATTTACCTAGTTTACTTTGTGTAAATTCTGCATTAATTAAATTGTAAGTACAAGCAAAAATGACACTAGAGTAGGTACATTAAATCACTACATGTTTGGCTGCTACTCACCTCATTTTGTTATTTTTAAATTGACGAAGATCAGAGATAGACTTAATATTGGGTACGAATACGTAATTTAGATATCAATACCAAAACCTATCAAACTAACCCGTCGTGGAAAATTTTCACAGAAAATGACAAAAATATATTGTATTACTTACTGTGGCAAGATACTACTACATCCACAATTCCCTAACTAAATGCTTTTCTCATCTAACGACTGTCAATTGTTTAATTCATTAGTATTAGAACAATAAAGAGTTTAAATAAATACTCGTACATTCACTTACATACGTTATATGGTGGGTCAGGAATACAGTTTAACGGTACGACTGTACAATCAACAAAAAAAGCATAATCTTTTTACCGGTTACAAAACTATTACGTACCTACTAGGTATAAGAAAACTTGTGTTAGGTAAATTAATTGCTCCGATTGCCGTTAAGTCCATTTAGGAAACTTACTTTTCTTTACATTCCCAGAACTTGGTGTGTTAGATTGCACGCTAAGTTCAACTTTCAACGCAAAACGAAGAACGCTACACTTCACTGCTTTAAGGATAGTAAGGTATAGTTAACTTTTTAGCAGCTAGAAATCGCCTGTTACTTAACAAATAAAACGGTAAGAAACCCGCGTGTTAATTTTTCGGTGTATTTTTTCAGACGAGGGTATTTGTTTCATTTGCAGCCACAGACAAAATATACCCCGGTTTGTACTCTGTAAATAATATACTTTTTATGCTGGTTAGCGGTGAATATTCTCCGCGAAATCAGTATCCGTATGCTAAATTGATTTACGCCATTCTAAATATCAAGATGGTTTCAAGTGATGCGATAAAAGGGCCGTCTCTTGTAAGAAAATCCCTCTTTAAGGCCACTTGAATAATCATGAATATCGAATGCTCCTTAAAATTCGGCGATAACTATCGACGATATAGCTCTTTTACCATCTATCTTTTCAATGCATTTTTAGTTAACTATAATAACAAGTTTTGAAACTTGGCGATACTCTGATACGCTCTTGATTTTAATGAATACCTAACTTTCAACTAAATGACGTTCCCTCAAACTTCCACTTCTTTACTGATATTATAAATACAAAAGCACCCAACTCAGTCTCTCTTTTTGTCTGTCTTTTACCTCACCATCCCAGCCTATATACGTCCCACTGCTGGGTACAGGCCTCCTCTCTGAATGAGAGGGCTTGGGCAGTATTTCCCACGTGGGCCCAGTGCGGATTGGGAACTTCACACACACCATTGAATTTCTTTGCAGGTTTGTGCAGGTTTCCTCACGATGTTTTCCTTCACCGTAAAACTCGTAGTAAATTTCAAATGTACATAATTCCGCAAATAAATTTTGAAAAACTCAACCCCTTTCTTGTCTCAGAGGCAATTTTAATTATCATATTTGCCTAGTTCTTCGAGTATTTAATTACTAATTTTCAGGTGTACTATAAATCAGGCGTGACAAGTGACAAGCTTCAATATCGTGCACGAACTGCAAACGCGGTGGCCCGGCGCCTACATACTGTTAATCAAGCTTCAAACTGCCGATTGTTCAGTCATCAGAGCAAACAAGTACAGTTAAATCATATCACCGTGTTTACCGTAGATAATATAGGCAATCAGAGTTTCGGTGTCTCTTTGGATCGTGCTGCGGTTTTACAAAGAGAGCGGAGCCTGGGCGCGTGCTCCGCATCCCGAACAGCGAGATAACGCCTGTCGAATCAGATTTGAATATGAATGGAATATTAATGAAAAACTTGCTCTCGACTATCAAGACGACGCCTTAGCTCCCCAGCTAATAGATAAGGCGAAACTACAAATCTCGAACGAAATGAGAAACTGTAATATTGTTTTCAGAATGTCAGCTCGTTTATTTGTCAAGTGGACGTTTGTAAATAGCCTTTGCTATTTGCTATTAGTCGTCTGCTTTGAGTTTTGTTTGCTAGGTTGTTTATCTAGTTCTTAGATCTTTGCAAGTAAAGCTCTTTGTAAGTTGAAGATTAAGTTGATTTTTTTATTTATTTTTATTTAACTGGATGGCAAATGAGCAAGAGGGTCTCCTGATGGTAAGAGATCACCACCGCCCATAAACATTTGCAACACCAGGGGTATTGCAGATGCGTTGCCAACCTAGAGACCTAAGATGGGATACCTCAAGTGCCAGTTATTTCAGTTTATTTATTTCAGTTATATAACTATTTTTACAATATCACTAATTAATCCCCATCAGCATCATGCTTAGTGTGGCCCTTATTTGTGGCACGACTGCCCGTGACGAAACGTTTTTTTTAATGGGTGTTAAGTACTTTTACTGAATATTTATTGTGAAATTTTGTTCAAATAAGTAGTAATTTTTAATTTTTAAAGCTCTCATTGGTTTTCTGATATCCGCCTGCCCGTGATCATGATGCATTTATATGTGTTGAAACATGCATATTCAGCTAGAATCACAAAACTTCATCACTAATTCCAAAAACAAATATCAACAGAAGATTAATTTCTCTTATCATTCTTTTTTGCTATCATAAGTATCAGTAATGTAATTTTGCCGCCTAATGTGCCGCCGATAATTAAAGTCAAGCCAAGGAATGACTTCGAAGGGTGTCTTATCATTTCAACGCCTACTCATTTTCTTACATCATTTATCAAATTTATCTTTATACAACTACAGATTTTACAAATAATTCATTTTACCGAATAATCACTTAACAAATTTCTCATTTAATATGGTATGCTTTGGCAAATAGATAATTTATTGTTGATATCACATAGTAAACTAACGTACAAACGACCTACAAACGTTTGGTATATTTGATTGTTTGTCATAGGTTTCATTTTATATAAAATTTAATATTAAATCGCCGCTACGTTTTAATACTTTCAGCCCTTTAAGAACATTTGAGCGGAAGTGCGTTACCAGCAAAGTAAGTTAGGTTAGAACTGTAATCTCACAAAAAAATACTGGTACCTACTAAACTAAAGTAGCTCACAAAAATGGAAATAGCTGCTATCAGAAAATAATAAGTGATTTGATTACACCAGCAATGCGCACACATTTTTTTATCTTTTTTTTTGTAGTATAATTATTTATTAAATAATCTTTATATATATGTCGTTTTGTTTATCAATGAGTTTGAAAGGAAAAAAGAAAGACGAACATTTATTGCTCATAAAAAACACATATTAATGAGAAGGTACATGGTCAGCTATGAGGCAAAAGGTTCAGGCTCAGCATGTGCAGTGAGGACTATGCTTCACCATGCTGATTTTCAGCCTGCACCTTTACACAGCGTTTGGCATAATTATAAACCTTTTTATGTAATGAAAAATTCATAAATGAATCATTTACAATTATTTGTGAAATTAATAGTAAATAATAAGAAACGTGTGAAATGAACTTTCGAAACAAGTTTCGGTGAAACATTAGTGAACCCCTTTTGAAGATTTTAAAGAAACTTCTACAAGAAAAACACGTTTTTTGGCCTTTGTTGCTTTAAATAGGTTGACTATACATACGAGAGTTAAGTTGGGACTGTGGAATCAATTTTCAATCACCGATTTACGGATGGCATTGAGCGAGTGCTCTACTTTACAGTTCTATTTTTAATTAATAGTGCTTTAAATCTGTTATTTTCCTTTAAAATTCCGTAGCTTTGTCGATGGAAACAGTGCTGTATAGTTAAGTATACATAAAACATAATTGAAACATGAATGTAAGTACGAGTCACTCTACTTGAATGAACTACAACATTTCACGTTGTTCCTCTGCTAACCCACGTCACAACAGGTGCGTCTGTTCAACACATATATGTCACTTTCACATAAATCGATAGGTACATATGTCACGCAGATCCAACTAACACAAATATGTATAATACAAAATGCTGGCGCATTTCGAACTCTCCACGAGTCCATTCTCGTCTTAAAAAGCAAAAAATAGCAGACAATCGTTTCCTAACCCAAACTCACACTCGGTGGGCAGTCGTGTTATAAAATAATTGTTTTTGAAACAACGTAACGATTTATTACTCCTGATTCATGTTTCCCAGGTCTTGAAATCATAGCTTATAACAGACCGGTGTTATCCAAACATGAAACCTTTTCCCAATAGAAATACGTTAATTATAGAAAGTAAATTGCAGCGACACTTAAGTCCCTGAGCACTGGTAAGTAAGCAGCGAACCTTACCTCAGGGAACTACATTGTATGTCCGGCTTTAATCAAACTGTTTGCAATACATTAGATAAACTAAACTAGCTAGCACCAAGCGCCGCTATATTGGTATACTTAGCTAGCAGTGCAGGTATATTGTTTACATCGTTAATCTTAGTTGGTTAACGTACTTTTTAACTGTCGTATTCATTATCAATTTATCACTCATTTCCCCTAAATGTTTATATTACCTTTAACATTATTATTTACTTTAATAGTCCTTTCAACCAATAAAAAATTACATACTGCCGCTAAGCTAGCTGATGTGTCGCTTTATCTCAAGGACATTAAAGTGCGTTTTATTTTCCTTTGTTCACTTTTCATTGTGTTCATTGCAAGTTCTCTTAGGATTGATTACACAATCTTAGGAAT